>NC_058406.1:40311243-40359417 GCF_002201575.2 Neomonachus schauinslandi
TTTTTTTTTTTTTTTTTAAAGATTTTATTTATTTATTTGACAGAGAGCGAGAGCAGGAACACAAGCAGGGGGAGTGGGAGTGGGAGAGGGAGAAGCAGGCTTCCCGCCAAGCAGGGAGCCTGATGTGGGACTCGATCCCAGGACCCTGGGATCATGACCTGAGCCGAAGGCAGACGCTTAACGACTGAGCCACCCAGGTGCCCAACATTTTTTTTTTTTTTTAAACCTCTCTGAGCCTTAGTTTTGTTTTGTTTTCTTTCTTTCTTTTTTTTTTTTTTTTTTAAGATTTTAATTATTTTTATTTGACACAGAGAGAAAGAGCACAAGTAGGCATAGCAGACAGGCAGAGGGAGAAGCAGGCTCCCCACTGAGCAAAGAGCCCGATACGGGACTCGGCATGACCTGAGCTGAAGGCAGCTGCTTAACCGACTGAGCCACCCAGGCGCCCCTGAGCCTCAGTTTTCTAAGAGAAATACCCGTTCTCCCTAAATCTCCAATGTCAGATTTAAATGTGTTATATGAATGTAAGAGATTTCTAACATTTCAGCAGGGAGAGAAAGTATGTGGTTGTGAAGTTACTGTGGGAGTAGCTAAGCTGTGTATTCTTAGCACTGTCTACATTCCTTTTAGGAGTTGTGTGAGCAAATCTGTGTCCCAGAGGAGTCATCATTTCTTTTTTATTATCTTTGGAGCCAGTTTACCAACCCAGTTTCTCTTCTTGCAAAGGGAGGTTGGCCCTAAAATAGCCAGAACTCTGTTTTGTGGGGTTTTTTTTTTCCCCTAAGCCATGAGAACAAAACTTTCTTTGGTACCAGAACTATGACTCATGTCTGAAATATGTGTGTGTACAGAGGACAGGAGAAGAAGGAAAGTCAGGAAATTCATCTGGTTGCACTAGACTCCAGCTCCAGTTACCGTCTATCTGGAACTTGGATAGTGTGACCCTGAAGCAGCACGTAACCTTGGTTAGCCCAAGTACTGATAACCTGAAAGGTTGATCCTCTCATGTCTTCAGAAGAAAAATCATGAAAAGTCACTGAAAAATATATATGTTTATTATGTTGGTATAGTGGGTCTTAAAAGCGGGATTGAAATAAAAACTTTGGCATTCTGATGGACTAGCATAGTAAAGAACTTTGCTTAACAATAGAATATTATTCTATATGTGGATTAGTAAAAGGAGTTTTACTTTACCAAATGTAAGAAAATAAGTAGTATAAACTCAGATAAAGGGAGAGGATGGATGTTTGGTGGGAGAGAACCTGGGGCAATTGGTAAACCTCAAGCTGTCCAACTGTAGAATTTGATAAGAGATGAGAGGCATGGAGCAAATCACTGAGGACATTGTAGGCTAGGCTGTGGTAGAGTGACTGTAACCCCTAACCAGGACATTCTGTTAATTATTATGCCAGGACAACAGGAATAATTGAACTGTTCCAGGTAAATCAGGTCATATGGTCACCTTATTTGAAGGTGAAGAAGAACCATTGATATGGTCACATACCGTACAAGGAACGGGAGGTTAAAAAAATTTTAGGCAGGAGGCTTGGGCAAATCTAAATAATCTTGACTGGAAGGGAATGAGAGAGGTGGGCTAATTGCCAGATGAAGATGTGTAATTGAAAATGATTGTTGTTGGTTAAACAGGGTAAAGAATTTGAACATCTGTAAATGCTGTTGGGAAAGAGCCAGTAGTCAAAGAAGTTGACAATTAGTAGAGTGAGAGACCTAAGGAAAGGTGATAGGGTATGGAGATCTTTTCCATATGACAAGTGAAAAGGAAGCAAGAGTGGTTATAGATGTGGGTGAACTTTCAGGGTAATAGCAAGACCTGATGGGACTAGGAGGTTGTTAGCTAGCTTCCAGAGTTTTCAAAGAAGCATTTGGACAGAGGAGGGGTAAAGTGTAATGGGCAAGAAAAGAATGCTTTCTCCCGTATAGGTTGTCACAGGTACTTAGGTAGAAATATTTCTGAAGCACAGCTTAGGTAATTAAGGGCCATTGAAGGAGAGTTTCAAGAAACAAATGGTCAGCAGCAGCAACAGTGCTTTAGACTGGTGGTATATGACAAAACTGGAGACTACTAGTTTTGTCTGGATGGCTCAGTCGTTAAGCGTCTGCCTTTGGCTCAGGTCCTGATCCCAGGGTCCTGGGATCGAACCCCACATTGGGCTCCCTGCTCCATAGGAAGCCTGCTTCTCCCTCTCCCACTCCTCCTGCTTGTGTTCCTGCTTTCGCTATCTCTCTGTCAAATAAATAAATAAAATCTTAAAGAAAAAAACAAACTGGAGACTACTAAAGCAGTCATTGGAGATCTGTGAGAGTGTAGTTTGGTATAGTGGTGGGAAAGAAGCTAGATTGCAGGAGTGGATGAAAAGTTAAGGCGTGGACAATTTCCAAAAAGCTCCTCTGTGAAAGCAGTGAGAAAGGAGGTGGTAGCTAGGGGGAGATATGGGGTTTTGCTTTTGTTTAACAAATGGTTGGGAATTGAGCTTGAGGAAGGACATTAAAAAAGTGCAATTACTTGGTGTGTTTGGTTTTTCCCCTTGGGGTGTGGAAGAAATGTTGGGGATGAGTACATACAGGGCCTCTGTGTGTTAAGGAGGAAGGGACCATTTGATGACTGTGAAAAGGTTGGTTGGGCCAGATTTTGAATAGTCTTGAATGGCATTATGAAGAAATGTTGACTTTATCTATTAGTCCAAGGAAGGTTTTAAATATCTTTGTCTCCTGTAAGAGTCTGTGCTTCAGAAATATTACTCTGGCAATAGCAAAGACTGGAGTAAAAGGTAGCCAGACTGAAAGGAGACAGATTGCCTATTAAGCATGTAGTGATGAGAGGCTGAATTAGGGCATTGGCAGTTCATGGGATGGAATAGTAATATTTGATAGTTCAGAGGTGGAATGAACACAACTTGTGGTGATGGAATGAAGGAGAACAGGTGTAGAACCTAGAGGTTTCCATCTGAGTTGACTAAGTAACTGGTAAATTCACACTAAGAGACCCAAAAGAAAGAGCAAACATTTGGTAGTGGGGTGATTTATAACAGCTTTATTGAGATATAATTCACATACAATGTAATTCACCCATTTAAAGTATACAATTCAGTGCTTTTAGTATATTCACAGAGTTGTGCAACCATTCCCACAATCAATTTTAGAATGTTTTCATAAACCCATACCCATTAGCAGTCGCTCCCTTTGTTACCCCACCTCTTCCCCTCCCCCCAACCCTAGGCAACCATTAATGTACTGTTAGTCTCTATGAATTTGCCTATTGGACATTTTATATAAATGGAATTATATGGTCCTTTGTGACTAGCTTCTTTCACTTAGCATAATGTTTTCAAAGTTCGTCCATGTAGAGATCACTTTCTACCTTGTATTACGCTCACCTCTTTGCATGTTTTATCTCCTCCTCTGCAATATTAGTGCCTTGAGGGCAGGGACTATTGTTACATATTCTAGAGCTGTATCAAGCACATATTTTTGTATTCAGTTGTAACTTAGGAAATATTTGATACATCATAAGTTAGAAGTTAACTGAGTAACCACAAAATTAAGTTAACCAGAATGATCTGCTCCCATACATGCTTACCCACTGAGATGTGTTTATGTTTGCTGTCATGGAATGAGTAGGTACCGTGCCAGTGGTTCTGGTTCTGACATTAATCGTGTGACCTTGGGTAAATCATTTTACTCTCAGGAGACACTTAAGTGAAAATAAGGATAAAAATCCCAACCCAAACTGAAACTGAGGAATAACTAAAATAATTCAAGTTGATGGGATTTGGATAGAGTTGGGGTTTATCCAGACAGCCTTCTTCTCAGAAGAAGAGATTAATAAATGTTTGGCTCTGTGACCCACTTCTCTTAGGATAGGAGTAGCCTTATTCATGGGATTAGGTATTTTGACCCCTTGATTCTTTTCAGCCCCCATTTTCAAGGTCCTGGCATGCTGTTGCTTTTGTCACCATCCTGGGGCATTTTACCTGTCTCATGTTCTCTAGCTTTTTTCTCTGAAATACTTTAGGTGCTTATTTCTTAAGGACACTAATCAATACACTCCTTATTTTGCATAAATTCCTGTCTCTTAATTCCTGTTGTCTTAATGGGCTGCTTGTAGTTGAATATAAAAAATTAAAAGTTTAAAACCCACCCTATCCACCTTCTTGAAACAAACAACTTATAAATGCAATCCCCTCCTCCATCTTTTGGGGGGTTGTTCGTGCTTTTACTTAAAAAACACATATTGGGTGTGTACTTGAAGGTCATGTATCAATAAATAATATTGTCTTTGACTTCCAAGATCTCATGGCAGTTCAGGGGGAGGAGGCAGACATATAAACAGATAATCACAGCAAAAAGTGGAAAGTGCAGTTGCAGAGCCATGTGTGAGTGGTTATGGGAGCACACTTGGAAGAAGTGATTGGGACCATGTTTTGAAGCAAGTGTCACCTGACATTTCTGCACTAACAAGTGTAACACAGAAGCAGCCTGATGAAGAGGACCTGCATTCTTTGGCCTCACAACAACCGGGTGTGGTGGAGGTTTCTGGCTCCCCATTTTAGAGAGTAGTCCAAAGCTCAGAAAAACCCAGTGGCTGACTCTTGAACATAGCTTCTAGACTCAGCTTCTGTGTTTGTCCCCTCCCCCTCTCATGGCAACCATGCCCCTTATGCAAGAATAAAAGGTAGCCATGCAGAGTACTACAGTGCCCTGCCATCCCCTTTTCTGTGTCGAGCCTACTGCCAGTGTCCCCGGTGCATTGAGCATTCCAGGGCTGTAGCAGTAGTGAATAATGCTGATGTCATTGTTTGCCTTATTGGGATTTTGCTCTTTGTTTCACAGGGAGCTGTGATTGGTATAGACGATGAGGACGACAGCACCTTCACAATAACTGTTGATCAGAAAACCTTCCATTTCCAGGGTGAGCTAAAAGAAGAGATTCTTTCTCTTCACAGTCCCAACTGCTTCTTTCCTCCTCTTTTGGGTGTTTGCTGGATGCCTTGAATGGTTTTGCAACTGATTCTGCATGAATGAGTGCACAGGAACGTTCTGGATGAAGTGGTACTGCAGGTTAGACAGGGATTTGTATCTGCAGTGGATACAGATCTGTTTGAGGTGACTGTGGATCTGGCTGCAATTGGAGATTAAAAATATAAGGGATAGAAATCAGTGAAGGGAGAGAGTGATGGGCTGCTGCTGCTGCTGGCTTGTGTTTACAGAAGGTTGCTGATCTTCTTTATCGAGGAGTATGGTTCCGCCTCTGCATGAAGAGTCTAAAGACTGTGAAGGTTGCAGTGTTTGTTGGTGTAAAACTCAAAATGTAAATTAAATTGAAGCTAGTGGCAACCTTTGGCTTAAAGGTTTTGCTTTGCTTCAAGAACTGCAAGTTTGCATTCATTTCATCTGCATTTCTGTGTCTTGTCTGCCAGCCGTCATTTCTCTGCTATTATCCTTTTTATAGTTAATAACACCAATGCCATCTGCCACTGCTATGTTTCGACATTGCATGCTATGGTTCACCGGTAGAAAGGGTAAGATACTGTATGATCATTCTCATTTCATCTTGCTTTGAAAACTCTAAACCAGCAAATAAAAGTGATTTTAATGATACCATCCTAATGTACCTCTCATCTACTAGGAGTGTTTATAATGTTTTTGTTATTTTGCCTATCCAGAGTAACCTCTATTTTACATTTAAAGCAGTCCAAGAAACTTAGAAATGAGAAGCTTTGGAGATGTTAGTAGTTTCTCTGAACTACAAGTGACAATGCACTGTGATAGATGCTAGGTATACCAGGGTAAATAAATATTAAATAAATTGATAGCTTAAAAATGTTTTGATTATGAAGTCTAACAGTGACCAGGTATGTTATATGAGATGTTGCGACAGCTATTGTCCTTCCATTGCTAGGATAGTATACTGAAGTTATTTTTCTTCATTGTCTTGTTTAAGAAATTGACACATAGAAATGAAAGATGCAGCTTAAATATGATAGAGACAAACCAGTATAACTCAATTGTGATATCTCTAATGCTTTTAGGAAAAAGCATCCTTAAAATATTTATGGTGTTTGGTCATACTCTTTATTCAGAGCTGCTTCATTAATGATGCTTTCCTGAAATTTTCCACCGCATTTAACTTTATAAAACATTTTAAATATTATGAAAGCACAGGGCCTTTATTTTTAGGTTGAATATATAATGCTGCTTATAAACTAAAGCAGATAACACCCCTGCACTGAAACTCTTTACTTGATTAAAGATGAATACTTTAATGTGTTTCAAGTAATAGCTGCTGGATGCAGGTGAAGGCTGCAGTATGGAATTCTCTCCTCTGCAGTTATTAAGGAGATAACTCCTTTGGACTTCCAGAAGCTGTATTATTTGCCTGTTTAAAAGAGAGGAGACTCAGACCTCTAGAGCAAGGGCACCTGTACCTTCTGATTTACTTTTAGATTATTTATGTTAAATAGTCTCATATTTATGTGGCTTCCTTGTAAAACAAGCAATTCCTTTAATTCCTTTAATGATTTAAATGACAAGTGTTACTAAGACTTAAATGTATTTTTAAAATGATTTCTTTCTTATTTATTTATTTATTTATTTGAGAGAGAGAGAATGAGAGAGAGAGCACATGAGAGGGGGAAGGGTCAGAGGGAGAAGCAGACTCCCTGCCGAGCAGGGAGCCCGATGCGGGACTCAATCCAGGGACTCCAGGATCATGACCTGAGCCGAAGGCAGTCGCTTAACCAACTGAGCCACCCAGGCGCCCTAAAATGATTTCTTAGTTCTGAGACTGTCAGATTGATTATTTTCTACTATTATAGTAAGGGGAGCTTCAGGCAACATGACATTATCTGGTTTTTGTAAAGAACTCACCAGGACACTCTATATTCTAGATATTCTTGGCAATAATGAGAGTTATTTCACATAGGCCCTTACTCATAAGAAAATCTCTGAAAATTTGATAAAAAGCTCTCAATGTCTGATAGATCTTAGTTCTTGATTAGAATTGAGAACAAGTTTGGCTGATATATATTAGCATATGCTTAAATGTGTTGAAGTTTTTATTTAATTTATCAGAATTTTTTTTAAAGCAAATAAAGTATCAATTGACGTATCTCTAAAGCTAATTCTACTTACTATCAACTATTAAAGGGAAAGCTAGAATTTGTTGAGATACATTCATTTATTCAACATCCATTTTAGACATTATTTTAAGTTCTGGGGATACAGTAGTGAACAAAACAGATAAAATTCTTTGCCCTCTTGGGTCATCCATTCTGGTAGAGGAGAAAGCCAATAAAATAAAAAGTTACTTATACTTAGTGTGTGTGTGTGTGTGTGTATGTATATGCTAGTAAAATATAAATAAGAGAGTGCTAAATCCTGGGGAGAAAAAAGTAAAGTAGGAAAGGAGAAAATGAAATAGAAGTGAGGTTGTGTATAGGTGGAGGGAGGTGTTGAAATTTGAGAGTGGCCAGGGAAAGACTCATTGGGATGATGCCCTTTGGTGAAAGACCTGAAGGAAGTGAGGGAACAAGTTTTAAGGCTTTGTTGGGGATGGTGGTACATCATTACTAGGCAGAGGGAACAGTAAGTGCAAAAGAGTGTGCCTGCCATATTTGAAGAACAGCAGGGAGGCCACTTCTAGTTGGAATGCAAATAATCATGGGGAAGGGTAGTGGGAAATGAGGTATACGAGGTAACAGAGAAGTTGATCATGTGACCTTGACTGCCATAGAAAGAATGTTGAATTTTATTATGGAGAAGAGAAGCCATTAGAGGGTTTTGAGCAGAGGAGTGACATGATGTGATTTTTTAACAGTATCACTCTGGCCACTCTGTTGAGAATAAAATGCAGGAGGCAGGGACAGAAGCAGGGAAACTAGTTAGGCTATTGTAATTCAGAAGAGAGGTGATGGTGGCTCCCACAGGGTAGCAGTGGAGATAGGGAGGCAGTGAGAAATGGTTAAATTACATATGTATGTTTAATCAACTTTATTGAGGTATAATTAATATACAATAAAATGTACACATTGTAAAGTTCAATGAGTATTGACAAGTTTATTTAGTCATAACTGCTACCACAATCAAGGTATTGAACACTTCTATCACCCAAAAGATTCCTTTCTTCTTTCAGTCTCTACTCCCAGCCGCTGGCCCCAAGCAACCACGGATTGACTTTCTATCACTATAGATTTTTCTTCTGGAGAGTTTCACGTAAATGGAATCATACATTATGTATCCTCTTTTGTCTGGCTTTATTTTAGCTCAGGATAATATTTTTAATATTCATCCATGTTGTTACATGTATTGGTAGTTTTTTCCTTTTTATATTGTTAAGTGTAGTAGTGTGTCTTATGATACTGTATTTTAAAGGTTAAACTATACCATATGAAAGAAAGGAGTCTAGGTTGACACCAAGATTTTTGGCTTGCCACAAGAATGGAGTTGCCATTAACTGGGATGGGGAAGACTGCTGGAGGAACTAGTTTGGGGAAGGGGATGTGGGCATCAGGAGCTTAGCCTTGCACATGCTTATAAACAATTCTAGATGCCTATCAAACATCCAGACAGAGATGTCAAGTAGGCAGTTTGAAGTGTGGAATTTAGGAGAAAAATTCATGCTAAAATAAATTTGGGAGTCATTGGCATATAGATAGTATGTAGAGCCACAAGAATTTAGGAGTAAGTGCAGAGAGACAAGAGGGGTCCAGGTAATGAGCCCTGAAGCACTCCAGCAGCTATTTAAAGGGAATGGAGCTGAGGTAGAACTAACAGAAAAGATTGAAAAGAAGCAATGAAAAAGGAGGAGGAAAACTAGGTGAATGCAGTAGCCTGGAAGCCAAGAGAGAGTATTTCTAGAAGGGGAGAGGCATCAGCAGCTGTGTCAGATGCCCCTGGTAAATCAGTTAAGTTGAGGGATGAGAAGGAATCAGAGGATTTAACAGGTAGGAGTCCACTGATAACCTTGAGAAAGACAATTTTTTTTAAAAGATTTTATTTATTTATTTGAGAGAGAGAGTGCGTACAAGCTGGAGGGAGAGAGGGAGGGAGGGAGGGAGAGAATCTGAAGCAGACTCCGTGCTGAGCACAGAGCCCGACTTGGGGGTGGGAGGAGAGGGGCTTGATCCCACGACCGTTAGATCATGACCTGAGCCAAAATCAAGAGTCGATGCCCAACCGGCAGAGCCACCCAGGTGCCCCGAGAAGAACAATTTTAAGATAGAAATATACAGTGCTTTCAAGCTTTGCTGTGAAGGGAAGGTAAAAAATAACAGTAGTAGCTGGAGAGGGGAATGAGAACAAATTTTTTTGTGTGATAAGGGAAATAATAGTATGTTCCTGTGGTATTGGCAGTGATTCAGTAAAAAGGGGGAAATTGATGCAACAGAGAAGGGGGAGAATTGCTGGGTGGAGTGTTCTTGAGACAGCAAGAGAGGATGGCACCTAATACACAGGTGAGGAGGCTTTGCCTTTCGCTAAGAGCACAGATGGTTCATCCATAGCAACAAGAAAGAAGGTCAAGTGTATGAAAATATATGTAGGTAGTTGTTACCTATCACCTTCATTTCCACTATGGTTTAAGTCTCTAGCTACCCTCCATGTCCTGTATCCTGAAACATCATTTGTTTACAATAAAGAGGATTGGTACCAGGAAAAAAAAAAAAACTTCCCTGAAACAATAGATTACTTGTCATTGCAATGGTTAATTCTGGTAACTTGATATTTCAGAATATCTCCAATTTTAAAGACATGCCATAAAATTATCAAAACAAAGTCAATTTTTTAAAAAGATTTTACTTATTTATTTGACACAGAGGGAGAGCTAGCGAGCAAGAGAGAGAGAGAGCGAGCGAGCAAGCACAAGCAGGAGGAATGGCGGGCAAAGACAGAGGGAGAAGCAGACGCCCCCATGAGCAAGGAGCCCGATGTGGGGTTCGATCCCAGGACTCTGGGATCATGACCCGAGCTGAAGGCAGATGCTCAACCAACTGAGCCACCCAGGTGCCCCAAAACAAAGTCAATTTTAATTAACTTCAGATTTGAAAAAGAAAGAAATATTCTCTGTAGTTTTTTTTCTTTAGATAATTGAAATTACAGTCCTAGCATGTTAGAGATTTAAAAAGGTTTGAAAACTACAACTTCACTCTATCAGAGATTAAAAATAGTTGCCAATTTATCTTTATAAACTGCCTCTTTTTCTTTTGAACAAGGACAAAAAATGATCCCCTTTCTTATCAGTCAGCTAAAGTTGTTTGCATATAGATTCTCTACTAGACATTGAATGGAAAGCTCAACAGACTGGCTGTTTAGTTCAAACATAATTGTGTATATAGTACGTGTAACTCCCCATTCTCAGAACTGAGAGTATACTGGTAAATAAGACTTGGGCCATGATGTCAAGGAGCTTGTAAAGAAGTAACTGGAATGTAATGTGAAATGTACTGTCATAGTAGAAATACGTAGAAGACACTGAAATAATGAAGAGGCAAAAAAGACAGCCACTCAGTGTTTCACAGAAGAGTAGGGTTTTTTGTTACCAAGTAACTATTTTTATAATAATCAAAATTAAAAATCGCAGTAACTCTAAAAATTTCAAGATGTGCAGCGGTATATAATGTAAAAATTAAAGGTTCCAATCACCAGGCTCTGCCTCCCTCCTCTTGCTCCTTATCTCCTCTCTGTCGCAGAGTTCTGAAGGTTGGAGAAGTTTGTTAGGCTGAGAGATATTGTAGCATGTGCAAAGGTATGGAAATATGTTGCTGCCAGTGTGTTCAGAGAACTACGAATGTTTGGTACTGTTAGAACGATGAGGAGGAGATGAGGCAGAGGCCTACATCTAATGTATAGGGAGGTTATATTTTTATCCTGAGGTCAGTGAAGAGCCAGCGAAGCAGAGTTTTAAGCAGAGAAGAGACAGAGTAAGACATGGGCTTTAGATAAATAGTTGATTGTTGTTAAGGCCCTGAATGGGTTAAAGCAGTAGTAATGGAGAAGGAGAAGAGGAAATAGACTTGAGGGGGTTTTTTGGGAGAATTTTTTATTGTTATGTTAATCACCATACATTACATCATTAGTTTTTGATGTAGTGTTCCCTGATTCACTGTTTGTGCATAACACTTAGTGCTCCATGCAGAACGTGCCCTCTCTAATACCCATCACCAGGCTAACCCATCCTCCCACCCCCCTCCCCTCTAGAACCCTCAGTTTGTTTTTCAGAGTCCATCGTCTCTCATGGTTCTAGACTTGAGATTTTAGGAGGTAAATCTGTAGAAACTGGTGACTGCTGGGAAATGGGAGGTTAGAGAATGATAGTCATATAAAGTTAGTGTTCTTGGCATGGCTTACTGTTTGGATGTTGTCAACATCTGAAGTAGAGAAACCACGGAAACGGGTGGTGCGGGACCTCTTACGTCTGTGGGACACATCATAGGTATAGATGGTGATGGCAGTTGGATCTGAGTTTGGGCTGAAGATGGAGATTTGTGGCTATCAAACTAGCAGTTGAAAAATTGAATGCCTAAGAGCTAGGCAGATAAGTAAATGAGTGAGGAGTAAAGCTAGATGAAGACTTAAGCAATTTAGAAAGCTCATGCCCTGTTTGAAGGGTTAGTTGCTACTTAGTTCCAGACAGTTGTAGGCTTTTGGTAATGCTGTCCAGTGTCGCCAGATTGTCCAGTTTTTCAAGAGAAGCCAGAAAATCAGATATTTTTGTGGGTGGGATTTGAGTATGTGTGTGTTAAATCTCCAAATTAAACAATAACAGCAACAAACTGTGTAGGCCGATGAAACGTATCTGTGGGCTAGATAAAACCTCTCTGTATGTTCAGTCTCTGGTTAAAACCATAGAATAGTGGGTGTGAACTTTCTGGGAGATCTGAATGAGAAGAGAGCTGAGGACCAAATCTGGGAGCACATTAGAGTGGAACCATCAATAGGCTCAAAGGAATGATCAGAGAGATTGGGATGAAAGCTATTAGTTTCAGCCTATGCAAGTACTGTATTTAGAGTTGCATGTCAGCAGTTCATATGGCTCAACCTAATAATAGAAGACCTGGTATTTTATAGTTCACACTAATAATTAGAAAAATACCCAGTCATTTGAATTAAGTCTGTTTAATGCTTTAATATGTATAAGGATTTACAGTGTTACTGATAGTGTATTGGGATAATAATAATGATAGCTACATTTATTGGATATTTATTTTATGCCAACACTCTACAGAGTTTTACTTATGTTAACTCTGTTCTTGTGACCTTATGATGTAGGTACTATTACTATTTTTATTTTATAGATAAGGAACCTGGGGGCCACAGACACACAGGTTTTGCAAGGCAGACCTGGTATTTGAACACAAACAGTTGTGCTCTAGGGCCATTCTCCTAACTGCTACAAAAAGTTATTGTAGAGATTTGTTAACTAGTTTATAATTAACTTTTATAATTTTATCAGAAAAGGAATTAATATAAAGCATAAGGAACTTTAAATTACAATGCAGTTTAATGCAATTAAAAATTTTTGTGATATTAATGTTCTACACGTTCCATTACTTAGTAGAAATAGTATAGGGGTGCCTGGATGGCTCAGTCGTTAAGCATCTGCCTTCGGCTCAGGTCATGATCCCAGCATCCTGGGATCGAGCCCCACATCGGGCTCCCTGCTCTGTGGGAAGCCTGCTTGAGACCCTCTCCCACTCCCACTGCTTGTGTTCCCTCTCTCGCTGTGTCTCTCTCTGTCAAATAAATAAAATCTTAAAAAAAAAAAAATTTAGGGGCACCTGGGTGGCTCAGTTGTTAAGCGTCTGCCTTCGGCTCAGGGCATGATCCCAGGGTCCTGGGATCGAGCCCCACATCAGGCTCCATGCTCCACAGGAAGCCTGCTTCTCCCTCTCCCACTCCCCCTGCTTGTGTTCCTACTCTTGCTATCTCTCTCTCTGTCAAATAAATAAAATCTTTAAAAAAAAAAATTCAGATTTAGTATAGTAGTGATGGTGATAACAACCACCACCATTACTACTAGCAAATATCTGTTATGAACCAGGCACAGTGTTTAACAGGCACCGTACATTCCTTCCATAGTTCCTAAACTCCTAAACAATAAGGGTAGCTTTAGAGTTAGAGAAACTGAGGTTTAGAGAAGCTAAGTGTCCAGGATTGGTGGATTAGTGCTCAGGTCTCTCTAGACCAGTAGTTCTTGAAGTGTGCTACCAGACCAGCAGTCTCAGCATCACCTGTGAACTTGTTAGAAACAGATCTCTAGCCTGGCCCCCAGTCATGCTGAATCAGAAACTCTGGAAATGGGCCCTCTGTAGTGATTTTGATGCCCTCTGAAGTTTGAGAGCCATTGGTCTGGATCCAGTGGTTTCACGTTATTCCAGTTTCCTGTCCTAACAACCTTACACATTAGATGGAATATCTCCAATTTATATATGAGTGAAATGAGAGAGAGTCAAGTGATCTGGTCTCGATCTTAGATTGTTATGCCCTAACCTACATAGAAGGGGGGGGGTGTCTTGCCCTAAGCAAACGTGGTGTGTGAAAAATCTGAATTTTTTAAAGATGGAAATTAGATATTTTGGTTCTTCATAAAATACTTTCAAAGGATTTTACTGAAGACGTCATTTAGGTAGTATATTCTCCAAAATGATTTCAAATATGAAATTTGTTTGCAAATTTATTTGGATATACTCTTAAAGCAACACAAGTTGCATAAGACAAAATACAGTATTTTTAAACATTAAGAAATATTTAAATTAGAAGAATCTTCAGGAATTTTGTCTTAGTGGAAGTTCTCTGTGCTTGGACTGATAGCTGACCTTTTCAACTCCGTCCATTAGAGCTTGCTCATTTATTAAAATGCAGAATTACTATAACTCAGCCCAGTGGTGAAGGAAAGTTTTTAATTCAGGGAAGTTATATTGATCAAGTATATTAGGGCAACATTGTCCCTACTGCATTAACGTTAATCAACGCAGCATGGTACATCCTCATCATTAATCATTTAGAAGAATAATAGATCATCATTAGACTAACCCTTGGTTGTAGGCTTAAGTGTCTTCTGCTTTAAAGTAATCATCTCAGCCTTATTATTAGTAAACAAATTCAATTATCTTGTTGATTAATGACTTTTAAAAAAAATTTCCCCCTGCAGTTTTATATTTTTGATTTTTACATGATGACCCCTCCTGAAAACCAAATAAATAACCATTTAAAGACTTTGTGTAAAGGAGGTAAATCAACCATAATTCTTAATTAGATGCAGGCATTAAAGTGTTGTAAGATTAGAGAAAATACATATAAATACTGAACATGATATCTGGCAAATAGCAGGGCTCAAAAATTGTAGCTGTTGCTATTATTTTTTTAAATTTTACCTCATTTTGCTGATGATCATGCTGCTGTTTCTGGGATTCTCTTTTCTTTCTAGCCTAGGGTTTGGGCTATAGGTGACCCAAATTAGGTTTATGTCTGAGATTATACTTCAGTCTGGAAATATCATATAGGGGCAGTGAGTGAAGTCTTCAGAAAAGTTATTCATTAGGAATATTGTAAGATTATAATGTAGAAGTGCCTGACTGTACCTTATACCTAAGGATATACTTGCACATTTTTTTTTAAGTCTTAAAGGGCTTCCCTATCCACAGTGTGCAAGAATAACATCTATTTTCGAAAAACTTTTGAAGCATCTTACTTAAAGTAACATAAATCGGTCATTGTGTAGTGTATTATTAATATGATTCTGTCACTTTGTTAGGCTACATCTGTTTTGGCCTTGTTTGCCTTGGAAATGGACAAAAGAATTAAGTAGCAAATGCTCTTTTCTTATAGATATATTTTATTGCCTTGCTTTAGATTTCTTCCTGAATTTTCTAACATGTATTAACTTTTTTCCTCTTTCCTTTCATTGCCTAATCCAAAGGTTGAGTGATTATGTAGCACCATTCTTCCTATCTGAATAACACTTATCCTTGGCAATCCGTGAAAATATTTTTGAAGTTCTGTATTTCTCCTCATAAACTGATACTTGGCTTCAGCTTCTCAAAATCACCCTATATCCCTTCTATCTTTCTTCCTTCCCTTCTGCAGAATGTATTAAAGATTTAGTATTCTACTTTTTGGCTTCCCCTGGAGAAGGGATTATTTTCTAGCAACTTATATTTGAGTACCGACTGATAATTAATAAATTCAATAGAACTTTTGATAGTAAGATTCTTTAGGAGGTCAGGTTTACCAAATTTCAAGATTAATTGAATCAAACCCAAAATAAAATTTTGCAGCTTACCATTCCCAACCTGTTTTTCTTTCTTTATTCTTTGTGTTGTGGAATAGCACTTCCACTTACCCAATTAACCAAATTTATACAGAAGAAGAGATACAGATACAGAGAAAGTCTAACCAAATACACATTCTCTGTATCTGCATTTTCTGCATTCTCCCTACATCACATGAGTCACCATGTCCATTGGATTCTACCTTTTCTCTATCCCCTAAGTCACTGGCAGAGTCTAAGTCTTTCTCCTTACTTTTGCAGTTTTCTGAATATATCATTTTTAACTTCCTTCTCTCCTTTATTCTAGTCTCTGTTCTGCCGAATTAGCCTCCTTATGATGTCTGGTTGAGCTCTCTAAAACCATCTATTCCTAACCCCCACTCCCTGCCCCCAGTATTATTAAGTCTTAAAGATTGAAAACTCAAATCCTAATTTTTCTTAATTCAAGATTAAGGGACAGTGACCCCTTTACTAAAACCTGGAGTTAAAGTGGTTAGGAAACATCTTCTGCTGGAACTAAAATTATTAGGATAGGGTGCCTGGGTGGCTCAGTTGGTTGGTTAAGCAACTGCCTTTTTCTTAGGTCATGATCCTGGAGTCCCAGGATTGAGTCCCACCTCAGGCTCCCTACTCAGTGGGGAGTCTGCTTCTTCCTCTGACCCTACCCGCTCTTGTGCACTCTTTCTCTCTCACTGTCTCTCAAATAAATGAAATCTTTTAAAAAAATAAAATTATTAGGATATATTTACATATAAATTTGGTGAGGGTTTTCATTTGCCAGGAATAAGTTGACTTAGAAGCATGTGATTGTAGAATGAATTGAAAAGAGCCCATTAATCTACATTTGATTTTCATTGTTTTGACTGAATCAGAGATATCCAGTTGCCCAATACAATGCTGACTCTGTCCAGGAGAAACACAGTATTGCTTCAGATAGTCAAAGCAGAAGTTGTGGGGGTGAGAGAAACACTTCTGTAAATATTTGCTTGTGTTTTATTCAACAGTTTGGAAATTTCAGCTAAAACTATTCCTAGATTTTGAGGAAGTCCGTTGTGGCAGCTTTAAAGGATACTAAGCAGAAGTAATGATTTCTTAGGAAATCAAACCTATTTTTAGATTACAGATATAAAAATGGAACCATATACTGAGTAATGAAATCAGTGGATCCTTACTCCTCATTCAACAAATATTTATTGAACACTTGTTTGCCTGGGATGATTCTCAGGGTTTGGGTTACATCCATAAATAAAACAAAGATACTTGCCTTTGTAGAGTTTACATTGTAGTGACAAGAGAAAGACTATAAATAATAAACATAATCATACACATATGTTAGAAGGAGTAAGTTCAGTGGAGAAAAAAAATTAGAGCAGGATATAGGCGATTGGCCATGCTGGTCTGGGGGGCCATGTTTTATGCTGGTCAGGAGACCTCATTGAAAATGTGTCATTTGAGAAGATGACAAATTATCATTTGTACTGTAAATATTTATTAGTTGCTAAGAACATGTTATACTTTGAGAATTAAAATATGCATCACATTCCATCTCAAACCTCAGGTAAATGTAAACAAACAAGCATTATATTGATAGAGATGCTTTGATAGAAGCGTACATAGATTTTTCTTTAATCTGATCTCACCATTGCTCTTATTATGGTAAGCAGATTATTTAAACTATGTCTCTTAAACCTGAATATCAGAATATTGGCTTAGGTTACTTTAGATTTAGAGTTATGTGAATTGGTTTTTCTCTCTATACACCTTTTTACTACTTTCTTTAAAAAAAGACCCTCTGACTACCCAGCCTGTCCATACTTGTTACAAATTGCAGTCAGTGGCACTTTGAACCACCTGATTATCTAAGTGGAATGTTTTTATTCAGTATCAGTCCAGTCATTCATCATGTACCCGTACACAAATATATAATCAGTACCTATAAAATGTGCAAGGCACTTTGCTAAGTGCGGGAGATACAATGAATAAGACAAGCTTCTGCTTTCTAGGAGCTTACATTCTAGTGAAAGAAGCAATCAATACATAATCAATAAAATGTTATATATATTATACACCAGTGGTTCTCAAACCTTTTGGTCTCAGGACCACTGTACAAACTTACTGAGGACTTCAAAGAGTTTTTGTTTATGTGGGTTATATATATTGATATTTACCAGGTTAGAAATTAAAACTGAGGGATTTAAAAAATTATGTATTTACTTAAAAATATCAATAACAAATCCATTATACTAATAACATTTTATGAGAAAATAACCATTTTCCCAAACAAAAGAGAAGCAGAAGAATGATACATTGTTTTACATTTTTATAAATCTTTTAAATGTCTGGCTTAATAAAAGATAGCTGGATTCTCATATCTGTTTCTGCAGTCAGTCTTTTCTGATGTGTGAAGTATATGAAGAAAATAGTCTCGTACTGATACATAGTTAGAAAAGGGAGGACTATTTATTTTTATTTTTTTAAATTAACATATATTTGTTTATTTGTATTGTATTATTTGTTTCAGGGGTACAGGTTTGTGATTCATCAGTCTTACACAATTCACAGCGCTCACCATAGTACATACCCTCCCCAATGTCCATCACCCAGCCACCCCCTCCCACCCACCCGCCTCCACTCCAGCAACCCTCAGTTTGTTTCCTGAGATGAAGAGTCTCTTATGGTTTGTCTAAGGGAGGAGTATTTTAATAGCTTTTTTGGATAATTGTGAATATTCTTCTTTGATGGTTCACCAAAACACAACAAGTGATAGTTTCTTAAACTCTAACAGTGAAGTTTACATATGAAAATACTCTATTACGTTAAAATCCATTGGTCTGTTTGGCACTTTGAATGGATCTTTTACCCTAGGTATGATTTTGTAACATCATGCATTTGTCATATGTGGATCTTACAAATATTGACACATATCATTATGTGACATAAAGAATCACATTTGTTGATATTGCCCTAAACTCACCAGAAAAGTCTAAGTATTGAAAATCTGTCAAGGTCATGGTGGCTGGCAAATACAGGTTTTTAAAAATTCTATTATTTGCTTGAAAGCCTGGATTTTATCATTGGCAACACATACTGTCAGTTTTCCCTGAAATGACAGGCTCATTTCCATCCTTTTCAGGTAAGTGTCTGCCAAGTACCCCAGTTTGAATAATACAGTTTGTCAGTTGTCCTTTTTAAAAATGCTGTTTCAGGGGCACCTGGGTGGCTCAGTCATTAAGTGTCTGCCTTCGGCTCAGGTCGTGATCCCAGGGTCATGGGATCGAGCCCCGCATCGGGCTCCCTGCTCCGCGGGAGGCCTGCTTCTCCCTCCCCCACTCCCCCTGCTTATGTTCCCCCTCTCACTGTGTCTCTGTCAAATAAATAAATAAAATCTTTAAAAAAAATAAAAACAAAAATGCTGTTTCATGAGAAAAGTGCCACTTCGTTCATAACTCAGTTACATAAGTACTTTTCCTTGAGATAATTATTATACTTTGGTAAGCAGAAGTGTTTGTGCATAGTTCCTGTTTGTCACATAGACTATTATAAAGCATATACGTAATGGTTGAGATTTAATAGTGTTTACTTGCTTTTTCAAGGGTATTCTTAAGTGAAGCAGGAATTTTTTTCTTACAAATACATGGTGGTGAAGAATATAACAACTACCAGTTCTGTTTGGAGCCATGGCCTCCATTTGTGCTACGGTGCCAGCAGTTTTATCACCATTGCTCTTGCACCATCAGGACAAACATCAACACAGCCACAAACACAGATAACCTCTTAGTATTATCATGAAAGTAGCTTAGCCCTAAGAACACCTTGACCTCACTGGACCCATGGTGGTGTTACATATTTTATTTCATCTTGTTTTCACAGTAAATCTTTGAGGTAGTTGGTGATACTAACCCCTTTTGAAATTTGTGGATACAACTCAGAGGCGTTAAATACCGTCCTCCTCAGGTCGACGCAAAAGTAGTAAAAGTGGGACTCGAACCCAAGTTTTCTGACTAGTGTTTTTGGCTTTTGTTCTTTCTACTCTATATACTATCACCAAAATGTGGAAAGGTTTATACTGTTATCTCTTAAGAAGGATTTTGTCTAGCAAAAGGGACATGGAATGAGGCTTATTTGACAGAGGTAGCATTGCTTGAAGCCTAGAGCTTTCATTTGTATTTGCTGCTTTCTGGGTACTCTGTCATTGCAAAATACTAAACTTTCTGTTTCTATATTCTGGAAAATAAGGATAATAATAATACTTATCTCGTGGTGCCTGGGTGGCTCAGTCGTTAAGTGTCTGCCTTCATCTCAGGTCATGATCCCAGGGTCCTGGGATGGAGCCTCGCATTGGGCTCCCTGCTCCATGGGAAGCCTGCTTCTCCCTCTCCCACTCCCCCTGCTTCTGTTCCCTCTCTCTCTGTGTCTCTCTCTGTTAAATAAATAATGAATAAAATCTTTTTAAAAAAATAAAAATAATACTTATCTCACATGAGGATTTAATTACTTAATACATGTTATTTGTTTAGACATGAGTCAGACTATGCTGATACAAATTAAGTGCTCAATAGAGTTAGCTTTGATTATTTACACGGAGATAAGACTCAAGCATTTCACCTGAGGCGGGGAACAACTTGAGGAAAATCAGGGAAGTGTGACTCTTGTGAGCATTAATTACGATGTAACTGATTATAGTAGTTCCTGGAGGAGTATATTGGGAAGTGAGTAGGAAAAAGACAGATTTGGACCCTGATTATTGCTATAATAATAGCTATAGTTACTGGGCGCCTGGGTGGCTCAGTTGGTTAAGCGACTGCCTTCGGCTCAGGTCATGATCCTGGAGTCCCAGGATCGAGTCCCACATCAGGCTCCCTACTCAGCAGGGAGTCTGCTTCTCCTCTGATCCTCCTCCCTCTTATGCCCTCTGTCTCTCATTCTCTCTCTCGCAAATAAATAAAATCTTAAAAAAAAAAAAAAAAGATAAAAAAAAAAAAAAGCTATAGTTACTATCATTCAAAGTTGTGCCCCTAATGCCTGAAACAATAGCTGGTACATGGCATGTATTTATATACTACCTGAATACTTGAATATTTGAAGACATTTAAGGAAAGAGAGCAGGTCCTCCTATCATGAACCGTATACGTAGAGTAGGTGACATTTCAGCGTAACCCAGAAGAATGAATATGATTCTAGTAAGCAGATATTAGAAGTTGTCAGATGGGTAAAGATAACATCTCACGGGGGCGCCTGGGTGGCTCAGTCGGTTAAGCGTCTGCCTTTGGTTTGGGTCATGATCCCAGGGTCCTGGGATCGAGTCCTGCATCGGGCTCCCTGCTCAGCGGGAGGCCTGCTTCTCCCTCTGCCTCTGCCTGCAGCTCCGCCTGCTTGTGCTCGCTGGCTCTCTGTCAAATAAATGAATAAAACCTGTAAAGAACACAAAAGAGATAAGATCTCACTCAACAGTGTGCTACCCAAC
Organism: Neomonachus schauinslandi; assembly: GCF_002201575.2. Lineage (NCBI taxonomy): Eukaryota > Metazoa > Chordata > Mammalia > Carnivora > Phocidae > Neomonachus > Neomonachus schauinslandi. The sequence continues at coordinate 40,331,994 of NC_058406.1, forward strand.
CTAGTGATTGTACTTTCCAGGATAAATTAATTCAGATCACAGTGTTTTCTCCTTGCTTATATCTCCAATGCAGTACCTGATGCATAGCGGGGCTCAGAAGATATTGTATCAGTGTCTCAGCACTTAATCTTGTAAACATTTTTTAAAATATTTATTTTTTGATGTAGTGTTCCATGATTCATTGTTTGCATATAACACCCAGTGCTCCATTCAGTATGTGCCCTTTTTAATAGCCATCACCAGGCTAACCCATCCCCCCAACCCCCTCCCCTCTAGAGCCCTCAGTTTGTTTCTCAGAGTCCATAGTCTGTCATGGTTCGTCTCCCCCTCCGATTTCCCCCCCTTCATTTTTCCCTTCCTACTATCTTTTTTTTTTTTTTTTAAACATACAGTATATTATTTGTTTCAGAGGTACAGGTCTGTGATTCATTAGTCTTACACAATTCACAGCACTCACCATAGCACATACCCTCGCCAATGTCTATCACCCAGCCACCCCATCCCTCCCACCCCCACCACTCCAGCAACCCTCAGTTTGTTTCCTGAGATTAAGAATTCCTCATATCAGTGAGATCATGTGATGTATGTTTTTCTCTGATGGACTTATTTTGCTTAGCATAATACCCTCGGCGTTGCAAATGGCAAGATTTTGTTTGTTTGTTTTTTTTTTAATGGCTGCGTAATATTCCATTGTATGTTTATACCACATCTTCTTTATGCATTCATCTGTTGATGGACATTTTGGCTCTTTTCATAGTTTGGCTATTGTGGACATTGATGCTATAAACATCGGGGTGCACGTGCCCCTTCAGATCACTACATTTGTATCTTTGGGGTAAATACCCAGTAGTACAATTGCTGGGTCGTAAGGTAGCTCTATTTTCAACTTTTTGAGGAACCTCCATACTGTTTTCCAGAGTGGCTGCACCAGCTTGCATTCCCACCAACAGTGTAGGAGGGTTCCCCTTTCTCCGCATCCCCGCCAACATCTGTCGTTTCCTGACTTGTTAATTTTAGCCATTCTGACTGCTGTGAGGTGGTATCTCATTGAAGTTTTGATTTGGATTTCTCAGATGCCGAGCGATGTTGAGCACTTTTTCATGTGTCTGTTGGCCATTTGGATGTCTTCTTTGCAGAAATGTCTGTTCATGTCTTCTGCCCATTTCTTGACTGGATTATTTGTTCTTTGGATGTTGAGTTTGATAAGTTCTTTATAGATTTTGGATACTAGCCCTTTATCTGATATGTCATTTGCAAATATCTTCTCCCATTCCGTAGGTTGTCTTTTGGATTTGTTGACTGTTTCTTTTGCTGTGCAAAAGCTTTTTATCTTGATGAAGTCAAGATCATTTTTGCCCTTGCTTCCCTTGCCTTTGGCGAAGTTACTAGGAAGAAGTTGCTGCGGCTGAGGTCGAAGAGGTTGCTGCCTGTGTTCTCCTTTAGGATTTTGATGGACTCCTGTCTCACATTGAGGTCTTTCATCCATTTGGAGTCTATTTTTGTATGTGGTATAAGGAAATGGTCCAGTTTCATTCTTCTGCATGTGGCTGTCCCAATTTTCCCAACAACATTTGTTGAAGAGACTGTCTTTTTTCCATTGGACATTCTTTCCTGCTTTGTCAAAGATTAGTTGACCATAGAGTTGAGGGTCCATTTCTGGGCTCTCTATTCTGTTTCGTTGATCTATGTGTCTGTTTTTGTGCCAGTACCATACTGTCTTGATGATTACAGCTTTGTAATAGAGCTTTAAGTTAGGAATTGTGATGCCACCAGCTTTGGTTTTCTTTTTCAACATTCCTCAGGCTATTCGGGGTCTTTTCTGGTTCCATACAAATTTTAGGATTATTTGTTCCATTTCTTTGACAAAAGTGGATGGTATTTTGATAGGGATTGCATTAAATGTGTAGATTGCTCTAGGTCTCATTGACATCTTCACAATATTTGTTCTTCCAATCCATGAGCATGGAACGTTTTTTCATTGTGTCTTCCTCAATTTCTTTCATGAGTATTTTATGGTTTTCTGAATACAGATTCTTCGCCTTTTTGGTTAGATTGATTCCTAGGTATGTTGTGGTTTTGGGTGCAGTTGTAAATGGGATTGACTCCATAATTTCTCTTTCTTCTGTCTTGTTGTTGATGTAATAGAAATGCCACTGGTTTCTGTGCATTGATTTTATATCCTGCCACTTTACTGAATTCCTGTATGAGTTCTAGCAGTTTTGGAGTAGAGTCTTTGGGGTTTTCCACATAAAGTATCATATCATCTGCAAAGAGTGAGAGTTTGACTTCTTCTTTGATGATTCGGATGCCTTTTATTTCTTAAGTTCTCTTTGTTAAGTTGTTCTAGCTGTCTGATTGCTGTGGCTAGGACTTCTAGTACTATGTTGAATAGCAGTGGTGATAGTGGACATCCCTGCCGTGTTCCTGACCTTAGGGGGAAAGCTCTCAGTTTTTCCCCATTGAGAATGATACTCGCTGTGGGCTTTTCATAGATGGCTTTTATGATATTGAGGTATGTACCCTTTGTCCCTACACTCTGAAGAGTTTTAATCAAGAAAGGATGCTGCACTTTGTCAGATGTTTTTTCTGCATCTATTGAGAGGATCATATAGTTCTTGTTCTTTCTTTTATTAATGTATTGCATCACATTGATCGATTTGCGGATGTTGAACCAGCCTTGCAGCCCAGGAATAAATCCCACTTGGTCGTGGTGAATAATCCTTTTAATGTACTGTTGGATCCTGTTGGCTAGCACTTTGATGAGAATTTTTGCATCCATGTTCATCAGGGATATTGGTCTGTAATTCTCCTTTTTGATGGGGTCTTTATCTGATGTTGGGATCAAGGTAATACTGGCCTCATAAAATGAGTTTGGAAGTTTTCCTTCCATTTCTATTTTTTTGGAACAGTTTCAGAAGAATAGGTATTAATTCTTCTTTAAATGTTTGGTAGAATTCACCTGGGAAGCCATCTGGCCCTGGGCTCTTGTTTGTTGGGAGATTTTTGATGACTCCTTCAATTTCCTTAGTGGTTATGGGTCTGTTCAGGTTTTCTATTTCTTCCTGGTTCAGTTTTGGTAGTTATACATCTCTAGGAATGCATCCATTTCTTCCAGATTATTTAATTGCTGGCATATAGTTGCTCATAATATGTTCTTATAATTGTTTGTATTTCTTTGGTGTTGGTTGTGATCACTCCTTTTTCATTCATGATTTTATTTATTTGGGTCATTAAGGGAGAGAAAGAAAAAAAAAGAAAAAAAAAAGGATGTTATCAAATATGATGAGGCTGGTGAGTAGATCAGTGCCACACAGATTTTGGGCGTATTTTGGTCTGTTAGAAGAAACTGCCTCCCAAAATTTTAAAGAAAGAAAAACTTCTATATGTGCAAAAATAAGGGTGAATACAATGAAGGGATGGAATATAACTGTAAAGATGAAAATTATAAAAGATTTTATAAAAGGAATTGATAAGTTGTTTGAAAAAAGAAAAGAGAAATTAAAAAAAAAAGGGAGAGAATGTGATCAGGCAGGAGACTAGAACAAAGCCATACACTAGAGATTTAGGGTATATTTTGGTCTGTTAGAAGAAACTGTATCCCAAAATTTTAAAGAGAGAACAACTTATATATTTATACCAAAAATAAGGTTAACTACTATGAAGGATAGAATATGACTCTAAAAATGAAAAGTAAAAAAGATTTTAGAAAAAGGGATTGATAAGATATTGGTTGAAAAAGGGAAAAAGAAAAATTCAAAAAAAATAGAAAAAGAAAAAAAAAGGAAATTAAAAAAATTAACTTTGAAAGACTAAAGAATCATGGGGAAAAAAGCCATGAATTCTGTGTGCTGTATTCCCCTAGTGCCGGAATTTTGCCGTTCTCATTGATCAGTAAACTTGGTCTTGGCTGGCTGTTCTTGCTGATCTTCTGGGGGAGGGGCCTGTTGCAGTGGTTCTCAAATGTCTTTGCGGGAGGCGGAACTGCTCCACCCTTGCCGGGAGCCAGGCTAAGTAATCTGCTCAGGTTTGCTCTCGGTAGCTTTTGTTCCCTGCAGACTTTCTGTACAGCTTTGGAGGACAAGAATGAAAATGGCAGCCTCCCAGTCTCCGCCCTGGAGGACCCAAGAAATGAGGACCCCACTCCTCAGTGTGCCGCCAGAGAAAAGCAGTCAATCCCTCCTGTCTCCCTGGTTTCTGGCTGCACTCCGTACTCACCTGGCCTGTGACTGAGCGTTTCTATCTCTGGCACACAACCCCGTTTGGAGTCTCCAAACCCAGCAGATTCCTGTGGTGCGCTCCCGTGCCACTCCTCCTGGGGGAGGAAGGGCAGTCTCCCAGGATCTGCTGCTTGTTGGGTCCCTGCTGGAAGAGCAGTGGCCCGACTGTGCCGTGGATCATGGTTTATGGCAACCCGGAGCTAAGAGCCCACTTCTTGGTTCCGTCTTTGCAGCCAGCTTCCCCACTCTGATACCTGGGAGCTCTGCTACACTCAGGCACCCCTGGTCTTTCTGTGACCCCGAGGGTCCTGAGACCACACTGTCCCAGCGAGGCCCCCCCCCCCCCCCACTTAGCCACTAGAGCAATGTCCCTCAGCAGAGCTGACTTCTAAAGTTCCAATTTTGTGCTCCCCTGCTCTGTCACTTGCTGGTAGCCAGCTGAGGGAGGCTCCCTCCCCCCACAGTCTTTCTTCCTGTATATCGCCCCGGATTCACTTCTCCACATGTCCTACCTCCCAGAAAGTGGTTGCTTTTCTGTTCAGAGAGTTGCTGCTATTCTATTCTTTGATCTCCTGTTGAGTTCGTAGGTGTTCCGAATGGTTTGATAACTATCTAGCTGAATTCCTGACACCAGACTAAGTTTAGGTCTCCTACTCCTCTGCCATCTTGCTCCTCCTCTTGTAAACATGTTTTTATGTAATGTTTTTATTTCACAATAACTTGCAGAGAAAATGAGACCTTAGAAGAAGTCTAATTTTTCTTTTTACTTCGGTTACAAAACAGGCAAATCACCCCTTCCTTTTGCAAATAGGCAGTAATGTATTCACAGTTGTCATATGCCTTAATGGAGAAGAAAATGTGAGTGTAAGAGGACAGATTCCTAAGCAGTGCATCAGGAATGGCAAAGTATAGGAGTTTTGGAAACTTGTCTTAAAATCTACTTCAAAAAAAAAATCTACTTCTAATATCTATAATGTAGGAAATGTGAATAGATATGTAATAAAGAGCGAAGATTATAGAATCCTGAAAATGTAAGTATTTTACTTATTGAATTAATATTGTTTTTCTTTTTGTGCACCTTATATTGTTTCTGTATAAGCTAGGCATTATTAGGAATTAGAGGAGTTACCAGTGATCCCTTCCCTATTCATTTACTCTGGTTAATCATTTATTAGATTATTAATAGAATTTTTCTCTTGAGGCTATTTGTTATAATAATATATTGATATTTTAGTATATGTCAGACACTGATAAATATTGTACAGATTAATAATTTTATTTGTGGGCGCCTGGGTGGCTCAGTCGTTAAGCGTCTGCCTTCGGCTCAGGTCATGATCCCAGGGTCCTGGGATCGAGTCCCACATCGGGCTCCCTGCTCGGCAGGAAGCCTGCTTCTCGCTCTCCCACTCCCCCTGCTTGTGTTCCTGCTCTCGCTATCTCTCTCTCTGTCAAATAAATAAATAAAATCTTTAAAAAAATAATAATAATAATTTTATTTGTTACAACAGCCTTATAAGGTCTGGCTACTATTATCATTCCCATAGGTAATATCATCATACTTAGATTACATATGAGAAAAGTAAACCTTAGAGAGTTTAAGTAACTTGCTCAAGGTCTGGCTGAATAAGGGCAAAAATAGGTATCAGAGCCAACCTTCTTAGCTTTTACAGTACACTGCCTAAAACACACTGGAAAGCAATAGCTTTGTGGGACATTGGGTGGCTTAAGGCAGTGTTTTCCAAACTGTGGAGATCAGCATTTTTTAAAAAGTGAGGTATAACACAGAGGGAATATCAATGTGTATGGCATGTGGTTAGAGCAGACATTGTTTTGTGAAACTAATGTTTGTTTTATATGCATATGTACACATTTATGTGTATATGTATTTGTGAACTGGGTCATGGGTATAAAATTTTTTTTTTAAGATTTACTTAATTTTTTAGAGAGAGAGTAAGAGTGGGGAGGGGCAGAGGGAGAGGGAGAGAGAGAATCTCAAGCTGACTCCCCGCTGAGCACATGGCATGATGCTGGGCTCAATCTCACGACCCTGAGATCATGACCTGAGCCACAATCAAGTCAGATGCTTAACCAGCTGATCCACCCAGGTGCCCCAAAATGTATTTCTTATTGTGGGTCATAGCCACACAAAATTTGTAACCTACTAGCTCAGTGAATGGAAAGAGTTTGAAAAATGTAATGAAGAGGAGGCATAGATGCTAGAGAAGAAATTTTAGAGATAAACTGAATGTTTAAATAATATTATAAAAAGGAAGAGTTGGGGCGCCTTGGCTGGCTCAGTCAGAGGAGCATTTGACTCTTGATCTCGGGGTCATGGTTTCAAGTCCCATGCTGGGTGTAGAGATTACTAAAACATAAACTTTAAAAAGAGGAAGAGTAACCTATCTTTACATATTTGGGGAAAATAATGCACTATTTACAAGTTGTTTTAAGTAATTTATTAAATTTAGGGCCCTTTTAGCAGGGATTCACTCAGAAATAGTGTAGCTTTAATTTCACTTTTATTTTTATTTTTTTATTTATTTTTTTAAAGATTTTATTTATTTATTTGACAGAGACAGAGACAGCGAGAGCAGGAACACAAGCAGGGGGAGTGGGAGAGGGAGAAGCAGGCCCCCCGCCGAGCCGGGAGCCCGATGTGGGACTCGATCCCAGGACCCTGGGATCATGACCTGAGCCGAAGGCAGTCGCTTAACCAACTGAGCCACCCAGGCGCCCCTAATTTCACTTTTAGAGAAGAACTGCCTTTGCAGATGATTTGTGAATTGTGTAGATCATTACTATATGTTTCATACAAATAAATAATTTATTGTTGAATAATAACCAGACATCTTACTGCTTCTTCGTATACACAAAGATATTTTTCCTATTAGATCCAGTAGGGTAGAGATTGGTTTACTGACTCATGGGAGAATGGGAGAAGGTGAGCCAGGTTAGTCAGAATAATAGAATATTGAATTTTCAGCTAGAATGGATGATTTAGTCTAAGCTTCCAATTTTATTTTTAATTATCATAAACATATAACATTAAATTTATCTTAATCATTTTAAGTGTACAGTTTAGTAGTGTTCAGTATATTCATTGTTGTGTAACAAATCTCTAACTTTTTTGTCTTGTGACACTGAGACTCTATACCTGCTAAATACTAACCACCCCCCTTCTCCCTAACTCTTGGTAACCACATTTTTACTTCCTGTTTCTATTATTTTGACTACTTTGGATATTTCACATGAGTAAAATCATACAGTATTTGTCCCTTTGTGACTGGCTTAATTTGCTTAGCATAATGTCCTCGAGGTTCATCCATGTAGTAGCTTGTGATAAGACTTCCTCCTTTTTAAAAGCTGCATAATATTCCATTGCGTGTGCATTCTACATTTTCTATATTCAGTCATCTGTCAATGACAGGCGGGTTGCATCCACCTTTTGGCTCTTGTGAATAATGTGTTGTGGATGTGCAAGTATCTCTTTGAGATTCTACTTTGAGTTCTTTTGGATAAATACTCAGAAGTGGAATTACTAGATCATGTGGTAATTCTATTTTTAATTTTCTGAGGAACCTTCATACTGTTTTCCATAATGGCTCTGCCATTTTATATTCCCACCAACAGGGCACAAGGATTCCAACTTCTTTGCATCCTCATCAGTTCTTAATTTTTTGTTCTTTTGATAACGGCCATCCTGATAGGTGTGAGGTGAGATCTCAATGTAGTTTTGGCCTGAATTTCCTTAATGATTAGTGATGCTAAGTATCCTTTCATGTGCTGATTGGACAGTACTTACATGTCTTATTTGGAGAAATGTCTAGTCAAGTCCCTGGCCATTTTTTAATTGAGTTTTTATGTTGAGTTATAGATGTTCTTATATATTCTGGATGTTAGCCTCTTATATATGATTTGCAATTATTTTCTCTCATTCTGTAGGTTGCTTTTTTTCTTTCAATTGTTTCCTTTGCACAGAAATTTTTTAAGTTTGTTGTAGTTCAATTTGTCTTTTTTTTTTTTTTTCATTTTGTTGCCTGTGTTTTTGGTGTCATATCCAAGAATTCCTTGCCAAATCCAGTGTTCTGAAGCTTTCGCTTTCTGTTTTCTTCTAGTTTAATAGTTTTAGGTCTTACATTTAATCTAGTGTGTTAATTTTTACATATGGTGTAAGGTAAGAGTCCAGATTCATTCTTTAGAATGTGGGTATCCAGTTATCCCAGCACCATTTGTTGAAGAGACTGACTTTTCTCCATTGTGTAGTCTTGGCACTCTTGTCAAAAGTCATTTGGCCACACATGCCAGGGTTTATTTTTGGGCTCTCTGTTCTTTTCCATTGGTCTATATGCTCATCTTTATGCCAGTAAGCCTCCAATTTGAAGATGCTAAAATGAGTATTCACATGGTATAAGTGACTTGCTAAGGTCAACACTAGAAAAAAGTAGCAAAGCATGGGCTATATTTTCTTTTTAGAAAGATTTTATTGATTTATTTGAGAGAGAGAGGGAGAGAGCAGGAGAGTGGGGAGGGGTAGAGGGACAAGGAGAAGATGACTTCCCGCTGAGCAGGTAGTCCCACACAGGTCTTGATCCCAGGACCCTGGGATCATGACCTGAGCTGAAGGCAGACACTTAACCGACTGAACCACCCAGGCACCCCTGGGCTATATTTTCTGAATTTTAGTTCTATATTCTCATACAGTAATTTGCCACATGGTTACCTTTGCTTATTCTGTCCTCTTTACCTTTGAATGCCTCCCTTGTCAGTGCCTCCCCTGCCACATATCCCTTCTCCCTCTTCTTCTCCAAACCTTCCTCTCCTTCTTCCTTTCTCCACTCCCTCCACCACACACTCACACCCACACCTTTGCCTCTAATTGTTACTTTTAAAAACTCGACTTTAATCTCCTTGCTTCAGAAGGCTTCCCTGAATTCATCTCCATAAACATACACCCCTTGGGATAGGTTCTTGAACTCTGCTTACACTGATTTACTCAGTCGTTCTGATGAGTAGCAGTTGTCAGTTTGCAAATGTTTCTCCCTGTCACTTGAGTGTATGTTCTGTATAGACAGGACTGGGTCTATATCCCCAATTTCTAAACAGTACTTGGTACACAATAGCTACTCAATAAATGTTGGATGGATAGGAGGATGGATGGATAGATCTAACACTGTGGTAAACACTATGGTTAATATTATCAGAAAACCTAAAATCTTAGAGATGAAACTTAAACACATGAAAAGTGTAAATAACAGTGTGGGGGGAGTATAAGATTAAATTTTACAGATTGCCAGTAAATACTTGATCGAAGAATAATTGGATGATGCATTCACATTTATAAGTCCTCTAGGAGTTTGAAGGTGAAAGAGAGTACTGCTGTTGGACTAGTTTCGTAAGGCTTCCTGGAGGAGAACTAGGACTTCTTCTGAGGCACGTGGGATTTAGATACATGGGAAGAAAGGTAGAGTCAATGTTAAGGTTAAAGGAGGGACAAAGTATTTCATGAACAGGAAGATAATTTAGAGTATTTAGAGGTCATTGAGAAGATATTTTTGGTTCCTGTAAAGCATGAAATGGAAGATGTAGAGGGATTTTACTGCTAAACAGGAAGGTTATATGAATTCCATAGGATATGGTAGAATGTTGAGGTTTTTTATAGAAATAGCATTTCAATATAAGCTCAGTCTGAGGTGTGCAGGCTGCATTGGAGGTAGCAGAGTATAGCTCATGTAACTGCATTTGTGATATTTTGTTTACAGACATAAGACTACATGAGTTCTTGAACCAGCATGTAGTCAGTAGGAAGTGAAAGAAGGGATATAGAGAGGGAATATATCAAGGAAGAATCTGATGAACCTTATATCTGATTTCATTTTTGAGGGGTGGCAGATTTTTTTTTTTTTAAGATTTTATTTATTTATTTGACAGAGAAAGACACAGTGAGAGAGGGAACACAAACGGGGAGTGGGAGAGGGAGAAGCAGACTCCCCGCCGAGCAGGGAGCCCGATGTGGGACTCGATCCAGGGACTCCAGGATCATGACCTGAGCCGACGGCAGTCGCTTAACCAACTGAGCCACCCAGGCGCCCAAGGGGGGTGGCAGATTTAAAGATGATTGCCATTAGGTGGCCTGATGCAGTGAGCATGGCACCTGTTGTCATTTCAGCCCTTACTGTTACAACCATTTCCTAACTGGTGTGGCCACATCCAGTTTTTCCCCATTTTTCATTCTCCACAGCACTACCAGAGTGATGTTCCTGATATGCAGATTAGACCATGTCATTCTCATGCTTGAACATTTTAAGGGCTTTCCGTTGTCTTAAAGATAAAGTCCATTTGGGGCGCCTGCGTGGCTCAGATGGTTAAGCGTCTGCCTTCAGCTCAGGTCATGATCCCAGGGTTCTGGGATCGAGCCCCGCATCGGGCTCCCTGCTCAGCAGGGAGTCTGCTTCTCCCCCTCCCTCTGCTTCTCCCCCTGCTCATGCTCGCTCTCTCTCTCTCCTTCACTCTGTATCTCTGTGTCTCGAATGAATAAATAAAAAAATCTTAAAAAAAAAAAAGATAAAGTCCATTTACGCTCCTTGGGCTGGGATCCCAATCTTTTGCCATTTCCTCCTCCCCAAATCAGTCCAGTATTCTAGACACATTCAAACCAGTTTCCCAAATACACCTTTTTTCATGTCTCAGTGTCATTGTTAGTGTTCTTTTCTCTTTCAAGATGTCCTTATCCTTCTCTACTTGACAAACTAATTCTACTCTTTTTTTTAAAAAAAAGATTTTATTTATTTGACAGAGACACAGCGAGAGAGGGAACACAAGCAGGGGGAGTGGGAGAGGAAGAAGCAGGCTTCCCACCAAGCAGGGAGCCCGATGTGGGGCTCAATTCCGGGACCCTGGGATCAGGACCTGAGCCGAAGGCAGACGCTTAAGGACTGAGCCACCCAGGCACCCCTTCATACTCTGTTTCTTCTATTTTTCTTTCTTGTCAGGTTTTGGATTATTTTCATTATTGAATTTTTAAATTTATTATTTTGGAAGTTAAACACTTAACCTTCTAGCGATTACTCTAAAAATTATAACAAATCCTTCAGTTGCCAAAATCTAATGTTAACTGGTAGTTTTATCTTCTTCCCAAACATTGCAGAACCTGAGAATTCTTTAACTCCATTTCCTCTTTCCCAATCTATTTGCAATTGTTTTGTATTTAATTTTGCATGTATTTATTTACAACCTCACAAGATAGTATTTTATGTAGTTAGTATTCATTTAGTTTTGCCCACATACTTATCATTTAAAAAATTTGTTTTAAGTTTTTATTTAAATTTCAGTTGACATACAGTATAATATTGGTTTCAGGTATGCAATTTAGTGATTCAGCACTTCTATACAATACCCGGTGCTCATCACAAGTGCCCTCCTTAATCCCCATCACCTATTTCTCCTGACCCCCAACTCACCTCCCCTCTGGCAACCATCAATTTGTTTTTACTTAATAAGAGTCTGTTTCTTGGTTTGCCTCTCTCTTTTTTTCCCTATGCTTGTTTGTTTTGTTTCTTAAATTCCACATATGAGTGAAATCATATGGTATTTGTATTTAATTGACTTATTTCGCTTAGCATAATACACTCTAGCTCCATCCATGTCCTTGGAAATGGCAAGATTTCATTCCTTTTTATGGCCGAGTAATATTCCAGTGTGTGTGTGTGTACACACACACACACACCCACAGACCACATCTTCTTTATCTTTTCATCAGTCGATGGACACTGGGCTTTTCCTTTGGCTGTTGTCGATAAATAAACATTGAGGTGCATGTATCCCTTTGAATCAGTATTTTTGTATCCTTTGGGCAAATACCTAGTAGTGCAATTGCTGGGTCCTAGGGTGGTTCTGTTTTTAACTTTTTGAGGAACCTCCATACTATTTTCCGGAGTAGCTGTACCAATTTGCAGTCCCACCAACAGTGGAGGAGGCTTCTCCTTTCTCCACATTCTTGCCAACACCTGTTGTTTCTTGTGTTGTTAATTTTAGCCATTCTGACAGGTGTGAGGTGATAGCTTATTGTGATTGGTATTTCCCTGATGATGAGTGATGTTGCATCTTTTCATGCGTCTGTTGGCTATCTGTATGTCTTCTTTGGAAAAATGTCTGTTCATGTCTTCTCACTTTTTAATTGGATTATTTGTTTTTTGGGTGTTGGGTTGTATAAATTCTTTATATATTTATATATTTTGGATAGTAACCCTTTATCAGATATGTCATTTGCAAATATCTTCTCGCATCCCATAGGTTGCCTTATGTTGTGTTCATTGTTTACTTCACTGTGCTGAAGCTTTTATTTTGATGAAGTCCCAATAGTTTATTTTTCCTTTTGTTTCCCTTGCTTCAGGAGACATATTTAGTCAGAAAGAGGTTATTGCCCTGTTCTACTCTAGGATTTTGATGGTTTCCTGTCTCACATTTAGGTCTTTAATCCATTTTTATTTTATTTTTGTGTATGGTGTATGAAAGTGGTCCAGTTTCATTCTTTTCTATGTTCCTGTCCAGTTTACCCAACACCATTTATTGAAGAGACTTTTTCCCATTGAATATTCTTTACTTCTTTGTCAAAGATTAATTGACCATATAGTCGTGGGTTCATTTCTGGGTTTTCTATTCTATTCCATTGATCTATGTGTCTATTTTTCTGCCAGTACCATACTGTTTTGATCACCATAGCTTTGGAATATAACTAGAAGTCTGGAATTGTGATGCCAGCTTTGCTTTGCTTTTTTCAAGATTTGTTTGGCTATTTGTGGTCTTTTGTGGTTACATACAAATTTTAGGATTGTTTGTTCTAACTCTGTGAAAAATGTTTGTGGTATTTTGATAGGGATTGCATTAAATGTGTAAATTGCCTTGGGTGGAATAGACATTTTAACAATATTTGTTATTCCAATCCATGAGCATTTATGGAATGTCTTTCTTTGTGTCCTTTTCAATTTCTTTCATCCGTGTTTTATAGTTTTCAGAGTCCTGGTCTTTCACCTCTTTGGTTAGGTTTATTCCTAGGTTTCTTATGGTTTTGTGGGCTTATTATTTTTGTTGCTCTATTCTTTCCTGCTTCTACCATCTTCCATCAGACATTATCCATGTATGCATGGAGAATACTTTGTCAAATTTTCTTTAATGAGCGTCCTCTCCTGGAATTTACAATTCCTCCAGGAGAAAAGTGTCCTTAAATATGAGGCTTATCTTCTAAATGTTTGTCTTCTCCTAGATTTTGGCCTGTTAATTCTTTACTACCTTGTTGTTTTCTATTGTCTTCAACCGGTTATTTTTAAATAATTATTCCAGCTTTTCTAGTTGTTCTCAGTGAGAAAGTAGCTTGCTATTATTGAGCATAATTATTCCCTTTGTTGTAAATTGCTGCAAGTAGATTGCATGTTTAGAAAAGATAAGAAGGTGGGCGCCTGGGTGGCTCAGTTGGTTAAGCGACTGCCTTCGGCTCAGGTCATGATCCTGGAGTCCCGGGATCGAGTCCCACGTCGGGCTCCCTGCTCGGCAGGGAGCCTGCTTCTCCCTCTGACCCTTCCCCCTCTCATGTGCTCTCTGTCTCTCTCATTCTCTCTGTCTCAAATAAATAAATAAAATCTTTAAAAAAAAAAAAAAAAGAAAAGATAGGAAGGTGAACCTGTTAAGAAAATGGCACAACTAAAAACCTTTCTTATTAGTATTGAGGTTTAAAATTTTTGTTTTCAAACATGAAGCTATATTGTAGAAATTAACATTTTAATTTTTATAATCTTTTATTCCAGCTCGTGATGCTGATGAGCGAGAGAAGTGGATCCATGCCTTAGAAGAAACAATTCTTCGACATACTCTTCAGCTTCAAGTAAGAGTCTTTATGTGGCTTCTGGATAGTTCATTAGTTTTTTTGTTTGTTTTCTGTTTTTTAAAATAACTGTGATCTGATGTAATGAAAACTTCTTAGTTCTGAGTTGCTTATTCTTGCCTTCATAATGTTATATAGTAAAGTTATAAAGCATTTTCTTGTGCTTTCTATAGGGTAAAATACTGATTTTTATCTTAAAATAAGACAGTGCAAGGCGATATTGAATGTGAAATGCTATGTTAAAATGTGCCAGATCATTTTTAAATTTAGTATCTGTAGTTGGTTATTGATATAACCAAATTATGCACTAATGCATGATAATAAGTGCTGAGAGGTTGACCTACTTTTCTTGTTATAGGATTTGGCAGTTACCATGTGTGTTAACCAGGACTCTTTGGGATGCAAGTAATAGGGAAAAAAAACAAACTGGTTTAAGAAAAAAGTAAATCTGGCTGAGATGTGGTTTGAAGTAGGCACTTCACCAATGTCATGAGGACCCAGATCCACCATTTCTATTTCTATGCCTCTTTTCTTCTGGGTGGCTTTGGTTTTAGATAGGTTCTCTTTGTGATAGTAAGATGGTTGCAGCAATTTCAGCCTCCCATTGTTGAGATGTATAACCTACTATTAGGAGAACACTCTAGGAGCTCCAAGTCTACAGGAAGCTATTGTTCTTTCTGGACCATGGTAGGACTAATAGGATTACCGCTGATCAGTCATTTTCTTAATCCTGACCAATCACAATTTCACAGTCATATGTTCTACTCCTGTAGCTGTCTTCACCAGAAACACTTTGCTGATAGGGTAGAAGATGGTCCCCACCAAGTAAATAAAGTCAGAAAAGGCAAAAAGAAGGTGCTGGGTGACAAAAACCACGAATGTCTACTCTCTCATACTGAGGATAGTTTTCCATGTTTATTCTTCAGTGAAAGCTTATATTATGGCACTGGAGGATGTTTTTTTAATTATTTTGATTGATAGGATTGAGTTGTACAAAAGTGACATTTTATGCCATGATGACATTTTCTCTACTTATTTTTGTCCTATACCAGGAACTGGCTTGATTAGATAAGGTGGTAAGGTGGTGTAGGGTATCCCAGCTCCTACAAGATTGCGAACTCCCCATCACTTGAGAGTGTTCAAATAGAGGCTTAAAAAACATTATTCAAGGATGTGGTAATTAAGAGACTATAAGAAATTAATATGGAGTTGAACTAGGAGATCTGTAAGTTACTCTTTGAGCTATGTTTTTAAAAGCAACTTCGTAATTTCTAAACGTTTCTTTTTAATTTTAGTCCATTTAATAAATGAATGTGGCGTCATTTCAGCAAATTTATGATTCAGTATGCTAAGTGTTTTAAGAATCATATTAGCTTGGGGGCGCCTGGTTGGCTCAGTGTCTGCCTTTGGCTCAGATCATGATGCCAGGGTCCTGGAATTAGCCTGCTTCTCCCTCTCCCTCTGCCTGCCTCTCCCCTTGCTTGTGCTCGCGCGCGCTCTCTCTCTCTCTCTCTCTGTGTCTGTCTCTGTGTCAGATAAATAAATAAAATCTTAACAACAACAACAAAAAAGAATTAGCCTGAATGTGGCCGTTGAGATTCCCTCCATGGTTGGTGAGACTGACATTCAAGTCTCTCTGTGATCTATTCTCAACTTGCCTTTCTAGTCATTTCTACCGTTATATCTCTCCATCAACTTTTTGCTAGAGTGCTGCTGTTAATTTCCTCTGAACACATCTTTTCTTTTCTGGTCTCCACATTCTTGCACATGATGTTCTCTCTTTCTCTCTGAAATGGCGTCTGCCTCCATTCTGCCTTTGTATACCACCCCTTTTCTTCAAAGCCCAGTTCAGAACTGACCTCTTCTGTGGAGCCTCCCTTGAATGACCCCTCCCTCCCCATACCCCAAACTCAAAGTGATCTCTCTCTTTGGATGCCATACCTCTTGTACAATTCACTAAGTCCTTATCATATTCTTTCTGTTTATCTTTTAAAGTATATGTAACTTCAGACTCCTTAAGGTTGGGTACCTAATTTGATTCAATTTTGGAATTTCTGAGCTTTTGCTCAGAAGAAATAAGAAAAGAAAGTTTTAAAAGTCTTAGACTCTGATAGCTTTGATATTTAAAATACATGTGATACAAGAGAATCTTTATATGTATTTTCCTAAATAATGTATACAGAAGATAGAACATTTAGAAATATGTAATTAGGGGCACCTGGGTGGCTCAGTCATTAAACATCTGCCTTCAGCTCAGGTCCTGATACCAGGGTCCTGGGATCGAGCCCCGCATCAGGCTCCCTGCTCAGTGGGAAGCCTGCTTCTCCCTCTCCCATTCCCCCTGCTTGTGTTCCCTCTTTCACCATCTATCTCTCTGTGTCAAATAAATAAATAAAAATCTTTAAAATCTCTCTCTCTATATATATATATAATTAAATGTTAATTTGATTGGCAAAAAAGTAAAGATTCTCCTCCCAGAGATAGTGAAGTGTGATGAAGAACTTGACTATGGAGCCCAAATGTCTTAGTCTATATCCCAGTGCCACCACTTACATTTAACTCTTCACATTGAACTTAGTCTCTCTGAGTTCCCATATCCTCATCTATAAAATGAAGATAATAAAAGTACCTACCTTTATTATAGAGTTTTTTTGAAGATTAAATGAGTTAAATGCAAATTTGTTGAAATCATGCCTAGCTATAGTGAGAACTTCACAGACTTTAGCTGTTGTTACTAAAGAAACTGCTCTCACTATTTCCACTCTTAGTACTTCACATTCTTTTTTTTTTTTTTTTAAAGATTTTATTTATTTTATTTGAGAGAGAGAGAATGAGAGACAGAGAGCATGAGAGGGAGGAGGGTCAGAGGGAGAAGCAGACTCCCCACCGAGCAGGGAGCCTGATGTGGGACTCGATCCCGGGACTCCAGGATCATGACCTGAGCCGAAGGCAGTTGCTTAACCAACTGAGCCACCCAGGCGCCCAGTACTTCACATTCTAAAGAGTGCTCAGTAACTGTTAGTTAGATGAAGAAATAATTGAAGGAATGAACAAAAGAACAGATGACGTATAGGTTGCTTTTCCATTGCTGTTTATCGAGTACTTTGAGATGTATAGTGTTCCATTCAGGCACTGTGGAGTAGGAACTCATGGAACTCTCTTCCAAATGGGCATGGAGGGCATTTACATGTCCTCCTTTTCCATTGAATTTCATCTCTACTTTAGCCATTAAACTATACTGCTTTGGCTTTGTCATTACTGCGGGCTGCACTACCTCCAAAATAATTGAATTTAAAAGTATTTTCTCTCTCTTTTTTAAAGATTTTATTTATTTATTTGACAGAGAGAGACACAGCGAGAGAGGGAACACAAGCATGGGGAGTGGGAGAGGGAGAAGCAGGCTTCCCACGGAGCAGGGAGCCCGATGCGGCTGGATCCCAGGACCCTGGGACCATGACCTGAGCCGAAGGCAAATGCCTAACAACTGAGCCACCCAGGCACCCCTAAAAGTATTTTCTCTTTGACCACAGTTTTCTTACCTTCACCCTCTATCACTTTACTTCTGAACTTTTCTTCTCTCATTTTGGTCTGAGCTCTACTTCTCCATTTTTCCTGGCCATTTAGTACCTTTCTAGTTTTGCCTATGTCATCCTCCAGTGTAGATCTTGTATCTGCTTCTTCAACACTGATTTTGCTATCACTTACTGAATTTTTTGTCATTGGATGTTTTGTACTGTGTCCCATTCTCGTTTCCATTCCCCAGGGCCCCATTGTCTGGTTTCTCTGCTTCTAGTACTCTTAGAGGTCATAATATTGAGATGGCTGTATATATCACAATTTTTAAATTTTGTCTAACTTTAATTGGATTTCTATAACTATTCAAAGTCTTCTTATTGACTCCTTGATTTTCAGTTAAATCCCCACAGTGGAATATTTTTCATTAGCTTTCAGTATCTAATACAGCCTGCTCCCTTCTTTATAGAAAAAGGTCTTCGATAGTTCTTAGTGATTTCACCTGTACTTACTTCCTCTGCTTTGCATATTTCAAAGAAAAACATTCTTACTCTTTCCCAGAGTTAATACAACACCCATACTCGTGACTCCATGGTGTTTCCTTTGAGACTATGACCTTACTCCCTCTCCCTCCCAGTAGTCCTCACCATTTTCATGGATTCAGCTAAAGCTTCTGTGTAGGTGACTCTTCCTTCCCTCCACACCACTCCCCTTCTTTATATATATATATCTTTTCATATTTAGCTTTAGTCCCACACTCTTTCCTTTTGGATTTTGCCAGTTAGATGGCTTCCTGAAACTCAACCTCAACATGACTAAAACTGAACTTATCATTTCATTCTTCCTCAAACCCATCTCTTTATCTCATTTTTCTGTTTCTATTAATGACAGTGTTATTCTGAGCCACTGAAGTTTGAAAATTGAGAGTCCTTTTGGGTGATAACTTCTGAGCTGCCAAATCGGGTGGGTGGGTGGGTGGGTGTGTGTGTGTGTGTGTGTGTGTGTGTGTGTGTGTGGTGTCTTTTTTTAATAGGATCTCTCACACTCCTCTGATGTTCACTTTGACTGTCATATAAGTTGCATCTTAACTATCTCTGGTGCCCTCATATATTTCCTGAATTTATTCTCTTCATCTTATAAAAGAATACCTTTAATAAATGACCTTATGGCATCTATAACAGTGAAAAACCTTTAATGATTTACATTTGCCTGTAGGATGAAGTAAAACTTTTTATTAGGGGATTTCAGGCTCTCTTTGATTTGATGCCAACCTGCCTTTTCCACCTCCTGTTCCTACATGTTTCTGGTTCCATGCTTCTACTCATGCTACTCTAAGTCCTCACCGTCCCCAGTCCTCAAATTTGCCACTGTAAGATTAATTCCAGTCATTCAAAATCCAGTGTACATATTACCTCTCATTTCATCTCTTTCTTATCAGTATAATAAAAAATAGTCTCTTACCTCTTTAACCTCTGCTGTAATTTCCCCTTCTTTGTAGCCCATATAGCATTCTGGTATATAATATAACAGTAGCAACTAATATTTGAGCACTTCTTATGTGCCAGGAACTGCATGGACTTCACATGCATTCTCTCTTATAATAATACATTATTATATAACTCATTGCCCACTTGAGATTATAAGTTTCACGAGGCAAGAGAGAACCTAACTTTTTGATAGTATTTTTCCCATTGTACCTGTGCCAAGCTCAACAGTCCCTGTCTAACCTTCTGAATATGGTTTAAGAAACAGTATATTACAGTAGAAAATCTTTAGAGCCAGGCTGACCAGGACTTGGGTCCTGGCTCTGGCATCTTACTAGATATATAATGTGGGATAAGTACTTAACTTCTTTTAAACCTCTTTTAAACCTTAGCTGATCTTTAAAGGTAGGTATAAAACCTCAGTCAAGTAGTTGTGTTAAGATGTTATAATATCTCTAGCACATTACACCTTATATGGTAAAGGTATTCATAAATATTTATTTAACAGTAAATTCATTTAGAGCATGTCTTGTACCTTTTCCCTTTCCTTCCATCTTTCCTCTCTTCTTTTCCTGTTGTTCTTGCTCTTCTATGGGTATCTTAAGATTTATTTATTTTTTTGAGAGAGCCTGTACGCACACATTGGGGGAGGGGCAGAGGGAGAGAATCTTTTAAGCAGACTCCATGCTAAGCGTGGAACCCGAAGTAGGGCTCGATCCCAGGACCTGTGAGATCGTGACCTGAGCTGAAACCAAGAGTCAGATGCTTAATTGACTGTGCCCCTTCTGTGGGTATCTTAAAATTGCAATTAGGATAGTCTGAGGATGGGAGAAGACAACTAAAATCTTCTCTCCTTTCAACTCCTATGGAAGTTGAGTTTCCAGTAGTCATTCTAAACTTGTATGTTAGCTTTTGTTATCTTTTCATGTATTTACACCCAACTAAATTAGGACAGTCCTTGAAGAGGGGGCAGAGGTGCTTTTGAGCTTCTTAATCCCTTCTTGTTAGCCTGTAAGAAGTCTTCAATGGATATTTGATGATACTGATTAATGGAGGGAAACCTTTCAGATTCTTAATTTGCCCTAGTAAGCTTTAGTATGAACTAAATGCTGAGAGATTGCCTAGCAAAGGGATTTATCACTGGAAGAAGATAGGGTGCTACATCATGTAGGTTTTGCAGTATCGTCCTATATTATACAAAGTATAGTGAATCATAGCAACTTGCCTGGATATCATACAGATGTAAAAAGAGTTGTATAAACTTCAGTAAACTTGGGCCTATTTTAGTAAAAAACTCTTGCATGCCCAGAATTCCAGTGTTTAAAATATTATATATATCATGTTATTTAATGTGGGCAAACAAAGCTAGGTACAAACTTCTTAGATTTAAAATCATATAGAACTAAATTTATATCCAAAAGAAAATTGCAAGTGAAATACAAACCAAACACAAACCAATAAAATCTAAATCAACATTTATTTAATGTGATAAATGATATTACCTTGTAAAAACGGGTCACCACTTACAATATGAAAATGGTACTGACTCGGGGCGCCTGGGTGGCTCAGTCGTTAAGCATCTGCCTTCGTCTCAGGTCATGATCCCAGAGTCCTGGGATCGAGCCCCGCATCGGGCTCCCTGCTCAGCGGGAAGTCTGCTTCTCTCTCTCCCACTCCCCCTGCTTGTGTTCCCTCTCTTGCTGTGTCTCTCTCTGTCAAATAAATAAATAAAATCTTTAAAAAAAAAAATGGTACTGACTCTTAGTTTGTTTGACGTGAGTACACTACTGTGTACTTTTTTAAGTTTGACATGAGTACACTACTGTGGATTATGACTCATGCCACTTTTCTCTGTTCTGACTACTGGGAAACCTTCATTTGTACATCACATCCTATGAGGTTATTTGGCCTTCAGTTCACACCTATGTCATTTTCATGGTCAAGGCTCTTCTGTGACAAGTAGTAGTACTTGGTGCCAACTTGATCATAAACAAAAACGGACAATGAAGTAACTTGGTACCACTTGGATTTAAGGTTGTTACTGAGATGATTCAGTGTGGTTATACAGATTTCTGTAGGTTATCAAAATGAAAACATAAAAGAATATGGTAAATACTTTTTTAGATCCCAATTTAAAAACCTTCATGTGGATGTATACTAATTGAGTAATATAGACCTTTACGTTTTTTGCTTTTATGCTATAACTTAGTTGATATTCAAAAGAATTTTATACCAAATGGCTTCTGTGGTTGTTGTTTGGGCCAAGAAATTGGGCTATAATTGTCCTTGCCTATATAAGTTTATGTAGGTCACTGTAGACTGCATCTAAGGCGGTTATCAAATTGGAATTTCATTGCTACTGTCTTGTAATTTTATAATTTTTGCCCTTTACTATACATTCACTGTCCATTGGCTTTGATCTCAAGGCCCTAGAGAGGAAAGGACATGGGATACCTTGTGTAAGAATATGGTTGAGGGGAATAGAGAGGGCTGTTAGAAACCTCACCAGAAATACCCCTGAATCTGTGAGTAAAACATCATTATTCATAAAGGAAAAGTGATAGAATTCAGATTGCAAATCATTGAAGCTGAAAAAATAATAGAGCCATTTTGAAGCTTTTTTTTTTTTTTTCAAATTAGATACTTCAGTTAATTACATATCTGCCAAACTTTTGTTATAGACAAACACAAACTTATATTTAAGGTGAAATTTGGGATAGTAGCTGAGAAATTAATCTTTAGTATTAGTATACCTTGATTCTACCCTCTTTTTGATAATGGCTCATGTGTCTAACTGGGTAACTAAAATTAACTGAAATCTTTTGAGTACTATTCTTGAGTGTTAAGCTACTTCACTGAAGATTAGTGTTTTGAACATTTCAGTTTTTCAGTAAAGATCTGTTTTCTCCTACCACCTTAAGATTTTATTTTTGTGTCATGTAGAAAAATAGATGTGTTTTTTCTCCCTTGAAATGCTTTGTTACTCCAAGAAAATGATTGCAATATAGATGTGTCACCTTTTCCACAGGTAAACGGTATGGAGAAGTAGCCAGTAATACTTGGGTTTCCTATAACAAAGGAAAATTCCCCTAAGGGTTGTTACCAGTGTCATTGCTATTACTGAGGGCAGATGAATTTCTGGCTCCTAAGTTGGAACTTAGGATTTTAGGATTCATTTTTTATTCAGTTCTGTTGTTCCATCTATCTTGAACTCTTGGGAAACAAATAAGAACAAGTGGTCCAGTTTTATAGTTGCTAAAGTTTATTCCTTTAACTGCCAGAAATTTACCTTAACTGTGTGTTTTTATGGACATCTTTTAGAACTTATATTTCCTGCCTTCTCTGTATAAAAATAAAGTTTAAAATTAAAAAAAAAAGAGCATGTTCAATTCAGAACATATGGACAATACAAAAGTTTTATGCATTTGGTAAATACTTATATGTATTTAATGTATTCCATGCACTAGTTGTAAAGGATATTGTGAATAAATGACATGTTGTCCTTGTCTTTACAGAGCTCAGTCTAGTATAAAGTAGAAAATAAAAATCATGAGGATTGAAGTTTTAAAAAACTGTTAAAGTAATGACATAAGTCATGCTTCTAAAAAATTTTAAACTATGCAGAAGTATATAAAATAAAAGCAATAGTGTTTCCCACACCCTTTCTTTAGAGATAAACACGTGGTTCTCATTTGTTAACTTCCTAAGGTAAAGTTAGAGCATTTAAAATGAAGAGTAATTACGTAATACAAAGCCATCTCACCCATCTTGTGGCAAGGAGCTCTGTACTTCCAACCAAATTTAACAACTTGTGTTGTTTTTGTTGTTTTTAACTCATGTGTTTTTAATGAAATCTACAAGTTGTTTCAGAAGAAAGTTAAGTGACTGATGCAGGATTTTATGTGTAAAAATTGGGGCAATAGTGCCCAATATAAGTTTTTAAAATTAAATAGTACTAAAAGGCTCATACAGAAAAACAACAGCCTTCTGTCTCTCTGCTTTCTCTGTTCTGCTTGCTAGACTAGCTATTTTCAGCCTTTTTATTTGTTTAAACTGCTGTTTCATACTATAGTACCTGGCATTTCATTCATTCAAGAGACCTAATTAAGCACCTACTACATGTCAGTCCCTATGTGGAGGAGATACTTAGTGAATAAGGCAGTACACTATCATAGCCATTATGAGGTTTATAGAGGGTGTTTTTTCCAAACTTTGAATAAAATAATTCTTCAGTCTGATAATGCATTAAGAATTGCAAATAAAACAAACTTTTGGAACATGGTCACCTTGATCATGAGATGGTAAGGACTGCTTCTACCATATGGCAAGTGGTGTTTTTATTCCATATGGCCGAAGTTTCTATGTGGAGATTTATTGGCTGACTTTAGTTTTGAGACTTTCAGGTACTGGTCAGACAAAATAGTGGAGCTACATATCCTCCTTCCAAGAGTTGTCCTTTAATGTTATCCGTTCCAGTCATTTGGCCTGAGTTAAAAAGTAAATTCATAGGGAAACTATGAATTTTTCCTCCTATTTTGCTTCTTTTTTTGCTTCTGTTGCTACCAAAAGTATTTGTTGTCTATGTCTTAGGTGACACCAGAGCAAAATGTGATTTATAGGTAAACATTATTGGGCTCTCTAGCAGAAATAATATTTTTGAAAGTAGTGCATGAATTCCATTTGGTTAAAATTTTCTTTTCATCTTAATAGCTGTAGGTAAAGTTGGCCTATTTTTGCTTGACTTGCCATTTGAAAGACCCCCTCACCCTGAATCTTAGTATTTTAATTTTTCTCAGGTTGTTTTTTGTCTTCTTAATCATCCTATTGTATTCTTCTTTATTTTGAACAAAAACAGAAAAAGTACTAATTTAATCATGTAATAGACTTAGTTACGTAGTTCAAAGATAAGTATTGAAGTTTTTTTTTTTTTTAATACATACGTTGGAAATCAGTTGTTATATATGGGTTTAAGGCATTGGTCCCTTATCTTTCTTCTGAAGTAACCTGTAGATGTTTAAACAAAACAAAACAAAAAAACAACGCTTGAGTCGCCAAATTTGATTAGAAGTCTTATAATTTATTGGGATAAATTGGGTAAAGTTGCCTTGTATTTTGTAGTTACTTTTCATTTTAAATGCTACATCTTTTATGCACACTAACTTTATACAAGGATTAGGAAATGAGAACTACATGTCTGTAACAAATAGTTATCTCTAGCATGAAACTGTGAAAAGGTAGATTTGGGGCTGTAGCTGTGACCTCTTTAAATGGGTAGCTAGAACCTAGAGTTTTATATATGCAGTTGAGGAAGACTCAGTTGTATTAAGAGACCATTGTAAATCATATACTCTATTGCCATTACCCCTAATCTTAACATTTAAGCCTATTAATAAAAACCTAATGATAATTGGGTCTGCTAAAATTTTACTGAACTTTACTATTTACACTAGTCTATCAAAAATGACAGTGCATTAGATTTTGAAACTACTGACCCATGATGATGATGGTGATGATGATGATAATGATAATGATGGGTGATGTGGAGGACACTTTAAAAATCTAATACTTTGGTAAGCACTGTTAAATACGAAGTCACTGATGACCCTTCATGTGTTTCTTTGTCTAGTTGGGGAGATAAACACATGAAGGACCTGATAAGCAAGAATGATATAAATGAGTATTATGTCTCTTATGGACTCAAACAGTACAGTACATAGACAGAATTAGAGTTGTAGGCCTTTTTCCCTGGCCTGGAGAACTGTTAGATCAGCCAGTATTGAATTACATTCTTTGGGCTGCTTAGGCACAAAATTAACCGCTAGAAAAGCAGGTATTAAAGGAGAACTTTAAAGGGTGTTAGTGGAAGTTGTTAGACATTGACCTTGTCCATTTGGCAAAATTAATGAATTTTTCTACATCACTGTTTATAGTTTAATTGATATTTATCATATAGTTGATGTTTATTTTCAGAACCTATTACCATAGGAAATCCATTATTGAGCACTAATATGTGCCAGGCATGTAGCTAAATACTGAGGATATAATGTTGAACAAAATCAGATAGATCCTTGCTTCATTAAGCTTATGGTCTAGTGATGAACATAACATTAATGAAAGAATAATGCAGTTAGATAGGAAGCAGAGAAGTGGTTGGTGGAATTGACTGCTTGAGGGCCATTAGGGAAATTTGGGGATGATAGAAGTGTTCTGTCTTAATTGTGGTGGTGATTACATGTGTGCATACATTTATCAAAATATATTGAACTGTACATCTAAAATGGATGTGTTTTATTATATGTAAATTATAACTCAATAAGGTTAATGAAAAATAACTCAAGTACACATAAAATTACAGCTGTGATAAGGAGAGTTGCAGAGGCCATGAGAACATATGATAGGAAGAATTCACATAGGTGGGGAGGACAAGATGATGAATAGCCGTAAATTGAAGGGATTGGTGTCAAGGGGATAGTGTAAAATACAGAAATAACAGCCTGTGTCAAGGCCCTAAGGTTGGAAAGTTCATGGCAAATTGAAGAAACTTGAAAAAGGTCATTGTGTGTAGTGCAGAAAATGAGGGAGTGCAAGGTGTAAAATGGAGCTAGACGGTAAGTAGGGCTAAACTTTGTAAGCCATTGTTAAAGACTGAATTGTAGCCTAAGCACAGTGGAAAGCAGTTGAAGTTCTTTAATTGGTTGTGGTAAGGGGTGAAGAGGGAGTAATGAAATTGGCTTTGGAAACCAAGTACTGTGGCTCTAGTGTTAAGAATCAGTTGGGGGCGCCTGGGTGGCCCAGTCGCTAAGCATCTGCCTTTGGCTCAGGTCATGATCCCGCGGTCCTGGGATCAAGTCCCACTTCGGGCTCCCTGCTCAGCGGGAAGCCTGCTTCTCCCTCTCCCCCACTTGTGCTCCCCCACTTGTGTTCCCTCTCTCGATGTGTCTCTGTCAAATAAATAAAATCTTTAAAAAAAATGAATTGGAGGGGGGCACTGGGTGGCTCAGTCGTTAAGCGTCTGCCTTCAGCTCAGGTCATGATCCCAGGGTCCTGGGATAGAGCCCTGCATAGGCTCCCTGCTCCACAGGAAGTGTGCTTCTCCCTCTTCCACTGCCCCTGCTTGTGTTCCCTCTCTCCCTGTGTCTCTCTCTGTCAAATAAATAAATAAAATCTAAAAAAAAAAAAAAAAAAGAATGAATTGGAGGAACTAGGGTGGATTCAGGAAGTTTATTCCAAGAGGCCCAGACCTATGACTGAGTGGTGGTAATGGAGAGAAGTGGACATAATGGAGAATATATTGAGGAGGTAAAAATGAACTTGATGGACTGAATATGGAATGAGGGAGGCATCATGGGCTGCTAGGTTTATGGTTTGCATATTAGAGTGGACGGTAGTGGCTTTCCTTTACTGATACAGAGGCAGTACGGGAAGACCAGGCTTTGAGGAGTGGGTATGGCAAGAAGAGAGTGCATTTGGTATTGAGCATTTTGAAAAAAATTACATAAAACTGTAGGTATCTTTAACCTAGAGTGCAGCAAGCATTTATCGAGCCTTCTGTGCAGTTCACACTATGCTAGTTGTAGGGGCTAGCAGTAGAGCTACAAAAATTAGGTGCTTAAGAATTTAGTAGAGTTGCAGATGTATAAATAACCGGGAGGAAAAATAGTAAGAGAAAGAAAAGGAGATTGGCCTCCAGAGCAGTAAGTTAATTATTTATGTCTGTTATTTCCTGAATTTTGGATGAGTCTCTGTTAAGATCCTTTAAGTCCGAGCTTTTGATCTAATTTGTAGTTATGCCATTTGGTTTCTTGAAGCATCTTCACAAGCCACCTACATTCCTTTTGGAGCTGTGGCATAACAGCAGACCCACGAAGTTTCCCGGATTTATAAAACAAGGCACCCATGCTTTTGTTTACTGAGAAAGTATCCTCCTCCCCTCCGCTCCCCCCCCCCGCCCCACGCGACACAAACAACTTTCCGGAAGTAAGCAAAAGCAGTTATCGAGATGAAACTTGGTTCCACAGCTGCCAAAATTTTTGGGACAGTGAACTAGAAGTCGGTGGGTGTAAGTGAAGCAGTTTTTCGTCTGTGAGGGGTCCTTCCCCAGTCGCCACGTTATGGGAATTCCCAGGGCTGAAATTCTGAAGCCAAGCAGAGCTCCGTTGAGCAAGGACCTCCTTTCCTGGGGAGGGCGTGAGCTAAGCTGGCAGCAGCTGTATGTCCCGAAGCACAGGTCCTGGTGCGGGCTTGGGTCTCCAGCCCAGAGTCCCCAAGGCGGGCCCCGGGCGCTGTGTGGAGGCAGCCGGGGTTGGGTCTGGACCAGGGCGGGGGGGGGGGGGGGG